>NW_008579113.1:0-485 GCF_000257125.1 Entamoeba nuttalli P19 | reverse complement strand
ACAAAATAATATTAAAAAGAATTAAATTAATTTATTTTAATTATCTTTTGGAGCTCTCGGCTTCTTGTTTAATTCTTTGGATATCTCCATTCTTCTCTTTCTTTCTCTTTCAGTTGCTCTAATTTTAAATGCATCCAAAATATCTTTATACTTCGTTTTAATATCAGAAGACATTTCAAATAGAGCTTCGACTAATTCACTCTCCTCTTCTAATAGCATATTAAATTTAACTTCTTCTAAATAGTATATTTGCTCTTTCTTGTAACATTCTACAAGATTATCACATAAATCTTCTAAATCATCCAATGCGATAAAATAATCTTTTAAATCTTGAATATCAATATTTTCTATTTCAATTGTTTCAACTCTGTCTTCAGTATTCATTGTCTGGTATGGTATTCTTATTTCTTAAACAGTTTAAATATTTAGATGTAACAGACATTCAGACAGACAAAGAGACAAAACAGACATTTTCCATTTTTATT
>NW_008579112.1:0-499 GCF_000257125.1 Entamoeba nuttalli P19 | reverse complement strand
AAGAATTAAATTAAATTAATTTTAATTATCCTTTGGAGCTCTTGTTTTTTAGCTAATTCTCTGGATATTTCTACCCTTCTTCTTCTTGCTCTTTCTGTAGCTCTTATTTCAAAAGCCTGTAAAATATCGTCATAATCTTTCTTCATATTAGTTGCTATTTCATAAATAGTATTTACTAATGCTGCTTCTTCTTCTAAAATTATATTAAATTTTTCTTCTACTAAATAAAATTTCTGTTCTTTTCTGAAGCATTCTACAAGGTCATCGCAGCTGTTTTCTAATTCATCCATTGCGTTGAAATAATCTTTTAGTCTAACAATATCTATATTTTCAATTTTTATATTTTCAATTCGATCTTCGCTATCCATTGTTCGGTATGTTTTTTTCGTTATCCGGCAGTTTAAATATTTAGATGTAACAGACATTCAGGCAGTCGGAGAGACAAAACAGACATTTTCTATTTTTATTTTATTATAATTTTATTATAAGTATAGTTTAA
>NW_008579111.1:0-2370 GCF_000257125.1 Entamoeba nuttalli P19 | reverse complement strand
TTCATCAAGAGCTAATTTAGAAATAACACACCCACATTTAAGAGCTACAAATTGATGACCTGGACTAAATTCTACTTTCTTTAATGGACAAACAATAATTCCATTACTCCATTCGATACTTAATTCAATAAAATCTTTTTTGCTATGAATATATCTTAATTCTTCAGGCATTTCATGGTTAATTAATGCTTTTAATAATCCATCTTTATTGTATAACCTCCCAACAACATCACAAACAACTCGTTTCTTAAACGGTTTGTGTGTTAAAGAACAATAACGATACCTATCTTCAGTATTACATTTTTTAGTTTCTTTTTTTTTATCTTTTACAAGGTCATCTCTTCGAGCAACAACACCACCATCACATCCCATACTTCACTCAATTAAATAAATTTTATTTGTTCTTCATATTTTTTATTCTTTTATAATAATTATAATAAATTTATAGTTTTAAAAAGAGATTAATATCTTCAGTAGAAAGAAGAATATGAAAAGATTATGAACAATAAATTAGGTTTGAACTTAAAAAGTTGCTTGATCTTTTGTTTTCTCACTTAAAAATTTTATTACAAAATGTTAGGTGGCTTTGGTGCTTTTAGTTCAAACAACCCTTCCTCAAATAACGGTTCACAACAATTCAATACTATGGGAAGTACTGGTAACTCAATACCTAACATGGGAACAAACTCATTTGGAGGAAATGGATTAGGAACAAATACTTTTGGAGGAAGTACATTTGGAACAAACTCATTAGGAGGAAATGGATTAGGTACAAACTCATTAGGAGGAAATACATTTGGAACAAATTCATTAGGAGGAAATGGATTAGGAACAAACACATTAGGAGGAAATGGATTAGGTACAAATACTTTTGGAGGAAATGGGCTAGGTACAAATACAATGGGAGGAAATAATACACTTGGAACAAACACATTAGGAGGAAATACAATTGGAATAAATGGACAAGGAACAAACACAGGGACAGGAATAGGAACATCCACACCACAAGATTTTACTAAATCACGATTTCCAACAGAGAGTATTAAAAATAGAGAGTCAATTCAAATTATTCCAGAAAGTAATAAAATCAAAAGAGAAAAGAAGAAACAAGAAGTTACAACACCAACTATAATTAATGAAACAAATGAAAACAAGTCAAAATTAGATGATGTATTTGATCTTTCTAGGAAAAACACAACAAACGAACAACCACTTTTCTTAAGACGATTTAACCAAACATTTAATTCACCATATAGAAGGAATGGAATGGTACCGTTAATACGTCCTTCATATATTAATAATTCAACACAAAGACAATCAATTTATTCATGTAGTCCAATAGGAACATTAAATCCAAGTTATAATTGTAATATCAATAATAGCATAGTGACTTCCATTCCTGGAAATACTTCAAGAAATAGTATTTTACCAAATACAACTATAAACAACCAAACAAGTATTCTTTTTAATAATAATAATCAGCAATCTGTATTATATGGACTTAATCAAGGAAATAATTCTATATTATCAAATAGTCCAATAGTGCAAAATATAAAAGAATATGCTATTATTTTATCTAACTTAACAATTCAAGACACACCATTAATTATAAATGTATTGTCCCAATTTGGAGTTATTGTTAATGTTATTGAATGGAAAAATGGAGTTAAAGTGATATTTGCAGATGAGACAGTTGTTAATTATTTAATTGATATGAAAAAAATAATGATCGCAGGAAAAATGTGTTACATCAGTGATCCAAATGAATCATTCTTATTAAAACTCTTTGATGGACAAACATGGAAAAGTTTATTTTCTAATTTATTTAATTTCCTTCATTCAATTTGGAATTAATTGAATCATTTATAAGTGAAATAATGGAACTTTGAGTTTATTATTTTTAATTAAAATAAAAAAAATAATTTAATAACAAAACAATTAATTATGTGTTAATAGAATTAGTTTCGAGTGTTACTGGCTCAACTGAGACTAGTCCTGTCTATAGCCATTATTCTGATAGATTTGTTGAGTATGTTTAGTTGTAGTAGAATTATTGTTTCATTCCATCATTCACGTTTTTAATGATAATGTTTTTAACTTCTTTTATCGTGTCAATTTCATTTTTTATTTCTTTAATTAGTCTAATACTTTCTGAATTTATTAAACCATTGTTTCAATTTATTATTCAATTTATTTTAACATCTCTTTTTCTTTATTCTTTATTTATTTATCTCAATTACTACCATGATATGAAACATTATTCATATCATTTATTAGACTCATTTTATTATTTTTATCTATTACTATTATTTTATCTTTTTATTTTCTTTTATTAATATTTATATAGTGTCTATTCCTGGTGCTTTCCAG
>NW_008579110.1:1380-23912 GCF_000257125.1 Entamoeba nuttalli P19 | reverse complement strand
GTCCGAATTTAATCATTTTTGTTATATATTACCAATTTTGTTTATTTTTAAAAGGATATAAAAATAAAAGAAAGGGAAAGAATTATGAGATTTAGTACTAGAAATATTTTTGAGGAGTAATAAAGATTTTGGTAATGAAAATTTGAAACGAAAAATAAAAACTATGAAAGAAAAAAAGATTAATCATAAAATCAATGTTTTCACCTACTGTTCAAACACTAGGACTTCTTAACCTTGATCCTCATACAAATATAGTTTCTGTTCTTACAAAAGAAATTCAAATATCAATTATTCATCAAGTCTCAGGGTCTATTGTAAATAATTTAAATCAATTTCAAGCAAGTTTGAACACTGAAGAGCATTGTAAGTGGTTTGTTATTTTTATTTAGTAGAACAAAAAAGAAGACTGATAATAATTCGATAGGATGATGGAAATAATTGGTGCTGGTTTGAGACTTCCAGTTGAATGTTTTGAAACAATTGGTCAGTGTGTTAAAATATATGAATCATGGTTTATTCTACAACAATATACCCCTCAACCTATCGTTCAAAAATTTAAAGAATTTAAACGTGTTGTATGTGAACAACTAACTTTGGTTTTATGTAAAAGAGAAACTACACCACAAAATTTTAATGTATTTCCAAAATATTGTGAGTTATGTAAAAAAGTTATTAGTATGTTAAGGGTACTTAGTAAGTCATTAGAAAAACAGGGTGATGAAGTTACTCGAATGTTTAGATTAGTTATTGGGTGTGTACAAGATGTTTGCGGGTATAAGTGGTCTAATGAAGAATTAGTATTTATTTCACCAGTAGCTGGTGTATTAATTCGATTTTTTTATGAGATGTGGGTTGAACATTCTAATGAAGATTCTAGTTTAGTAAAGTTAATTTCTAAATTACATCCACAATGGATTACAATTAATACAATTGCTTTAGAATGGGTTAAAATTGCACAGTACATTCAAAGTAAATATCTTGATACATTATATATAACAAAATTAGATAATGGAGTATTGTCATTAAAAAATGAAGAATATGATTTTACACTAACTACTTCATCAACTTCATTACTTAAAATGTGGCTTCATTTTATTCGTTTGTTAGTTAAATATTATTCAAATTTAAATAAATAAGTAATTATTTATAATAAATAGATTTTTGTGGAAATGTTGCAAACATAACTAACCCAGATGTTCTTGAGTTAGTTGAAGAAGGATTTTATAATTTAATTGTTCAGATGATCTCATATACAAATAATAAAAATATTCAACAACCTCCTGATGGAAACATTATATTATCTATATACTTTGATACTATCAGTTTTCCTGTAATATATCTATCACACCATATTTATTTTGGGGCAATCTTATTCTCTCTAAAAACATTATTTCTTATAATTAATACTTTTGCCTTTAATAATACTATTGACCAATCTTATTTAATTAAAATTTATCATGTCATCTCTTTTGGAATTGATACACAAAATAGTATTGTATTATCTTTTATTTTAAAACAACTTCCTAGTTTATTTAAAAAAAGATTACCTGGTATTGAAGTATTATATCCAAACTTGATGATAACAATGGAACGATATTGTGCTTCAGCCTCAACTTCAAAAGACCAATTATTAGATATATTATCATTATTACAATTGATCCAACTTTCTTTCTCACAACAATGGGAAACTATTATGATTCCTACAATTCCAAGACGTTCATCCATTCAATTTTCATACCACAATCTCATAGAAAAAACAAGGTCCGTATTATTTAGTATCTTAAAAACTTCAAAGGATCCAGATGTATTAGATTCATTATTATTAAGTTTTAATAGGTTCTTCCTTGATTATGTCACTCGTGAATTTGAAATAATAACAATTGATGACAACTCACCAGATTTTGTTTTACAAGAATTTATTAAAGAAATGAGTCAAAATGGATTGTATTGGTTTGAGTGTTTATTCAATGCAAAGAAATATCATAACATTATTGAATTATTAAGAACTCTTAATCAAATTATTCCATGTCTTTCATCTCCTCAAGGACCATTCCAAGAAATTTTCCAAGTTTTATCTAATTTTGTTGAATTAAATTATAAAACCTGTGAAAATATTCATCCAGTATTATCAGTATATGCACTCTTTTTCTCAAAGTGTTATCCAAATTTACCATCAAATGTTTTGATAGCATCATTAAGATTATGTAGTAAGATATGTTCATTTTTTAATTCTTTAATAACAAATGATCCTATGTTAGCAGTAACTTATAAATTTGATTCAGAATTAATGAGCTCTCTGTTTAATAACTTAATGCCAGACTCTTTTAAAGATAATATTATTAATGAAGTTCTTATTTATAACTTATTTAAACAATACAATATAACTAATATATTTGATCATTTCCAAATATTCTTTGATTCTCATTCAGTTATTTCTTATATTGATCTTCCATGGACAATGAATAATGAATTTTGTGACATTCTTGTTATTTCTAGAACTGCATATTTTAAACAAACATACATCATTAGATATCTTATGGATAATGAACAATGGACTTTAATCAAAAACAATATTAATTATCAAGAAGTCACTATTGGATATCCTTGTTTTAATGAAAAAGAGACATGGACACATCAATCAGTTCTTTTCAATCTCGATCATTATTTAAATCCTAAACCAGCATCACAAAAACGTGCTTCACTACATCTACCGAATTTGAAACATATTGTTCAAGAGTCTTCGAACTTTAACTGTTCTCCCATTAGGTTATTCTGTATGAGCATTCACTTAATGGAAATTTCTCATATGAATTTAATCCCATTAAATACAAATGAGAAATTATTAAATGAATTGGTAGAATTAGACTCTGTTGCAACAAAAATTACTGGAAATGTTGAATTAAAAATTAAACAAAACAATCAACTTTTTGTTGAATTTGTAAGTAATCTTGGAACCTTAGTTGATGGCGAAACGTTTGTTGGTTATAAAGGGAAGTATGATAAAGAGTCTATGTTTGTGTGTAACTCAAATTCAGAAATGGATGTAATTTATAATATTCCATCAATATACGCTACTCCTAATGAAGCCAAAGGTAAAGAAGAGATTGTAATTGAATGGAAAGAAAGAAATGAAATACAAGAATATTCAACATTAAAACATGATGATAAATTATATATTATCATTGAACATGATAATTCAGATATTTTTAGAGTTTTATCAAATAAATGTGTTGGACCAATGTTAAATGTTCAATACATTAGTTTAGGTTCTTTAGGACTATTTATCAAATTAACTTGTGAAGCATATTTAAGGCAAAACAATGGTAATATATCTCAAATTAGTCGAAGAGCTGCATTAGAAGTTATTAAGTCCTATTCTGATGATTTAAATCCACACGCAGAAATTCATATGTTATTCAATGAATCTTTCAGAAAATCTTTTAATACGTCAGAACTTAATTTTACTCTTGACGACTTTGATCTTCCACTACTTTCTCCTACTACACCAACAAAACCTAGGGCTTTAGATATTAGACAAAAAGCACAAGACAGCTCTGAAGATTTGACAACTTCACCAACAAAGACAAACCAAGTAAAATCAAATTCATTATTTAATAAGGCTACTACTTCTCAGAAACCTCAACAAGATAATTCATGTATGTCAAAATCATCATTTGCTTTCAAAAAGATTGTTCAGCAACAAGAAAAACAACAACAACAGATTCGTCAATTAGAATTGTTACAAAACCGTTCTTCTTCTTCTGAAGATGTTTCTCCTTCTGTAATTAAGTCAGAGCCACAGCCTATTCCAAAAACAACTCCAACATCTCCTCAAAATAATTTACCATCTCCTCAATCAAATACAACCTTTGTTTCTCCTTCCCAAACACCTAAACAGCACGTAAATATGTTCCAGTCAGCTCCAGTTGTATCTTCATTCCAAAAAAGACCTCCTCAGCGAGGTGGTTTCTTTACACAACGTGAAACAAATAAACAAGCAAAAGCCTCAATTAAAAGTGCATCAAATTATCCTCAAGTTTCTGTTCCATTAGCAACACAAGCTCATGGACAATATTCATATCAAAAAAAACAAGAAACTCCTCAACAAAAACATAATACCACTGGTTGGCAAATGGGTGGTACAAATGAAAAAACTCGTACAGGTCATCTCACAGCAACTTCTCGTGGATTTGTTATGGGAGATAGAAGAAGTCGGGATATTACTCCAACACAACAAGATCAACATGAAACAAACTGAAACAACTTTTTTTAATTACAATTTTGGAACAAGTTTATGATAGTTCTTTTTGAATCTAATTCATTATTCCTTGATTTTTTTTAATTGGTTTATTTCTATTAAATCTTCTTCGTTTAAACAATAGCCTGTTCTATCTATTTTCAACTGACAAGTTAAACAATCATAAATCCATTCTATTCCTACTACATCAATTTTTTTCTCATTACAAATTTTCATTTGTTTAAGTACATCTTTAAAGTCTATTAAATTATTACCAATAATGCATACAGTGACTGAAGAAGTTAATTTCGTTTTAAACTTTGCTCCATGAAATTCACATTGTTTAATTGTATCTTCATTAAGACTCCCAAGAATTTTTATGTTTTCTCCAGTAAAAAATTTAGATTCTTTTTTCATACAAAATATAATTTCATTTAAAGAAGGTTGAGAAAGATATGATATGATTGACATCAATTGAGCTAATTCATTGCTTTCAGTACTAATTGAGTTTTGCTGCATTTCTTGTGATGTGATATTGTTTAGAGTATTTTCAGTTTGGTTTTCTTGAGTGTAATGGAAGTTTTGGTTTTCCTCTTTTGTTGGACTAATTCCTACAACACCTTCTCTGCTCGTATCTTTTAACTGCCTTTGGGTATTAAACGCTTCATCAAAAATACCTTTGTCAGAGCTTTGTATTGTTTGCGTTGATTCAGGTGATGTTAATGTAAATGGTATTTCATCTAAAAATTGATCAAATTCTATTGGAATTGTTTGAGTTTCTGAAATAGGTTTAGTTTCAATACTTTTCCTTCTTAGAAAAGCAAGGGATTGTTTAGGAAGTTCAAATGTAACTTCAGATTTAGTTAAAACAATTGTGTCATTACGAATACTAGTAGAAGCTTTTCTCTTTTTTAGTTCATTGCTTGATTTTCTTCTTAAGAGAATTTCATTAAACCTAGCTTCTTCACTTTTTCTTTTCTCTTCTTCTTCAGACTTTCTTTGATATTCTTGTTGAACACGTTCTTCGTAATGACTATCAACAAATCGTCGAATTATTCTGTTTCTATTATTAACATCTAATCTACACTCAAGCATTTCATTAAAATCAATATACCGCTCTTTGTCTAAAACAAAGATTCCTTTGTTATTAATTAGATAATGATGTTCAATGTCTTCGTTTAATTTACTATTATAATCAACATAAATTTTACCATTAAACGATTGCCAACGAATTTTACTTGTTGACTCTGTTGGTACTGTGCATTGCACTTCGACCTTTCGTGTTGTTAAATGAATAGAAACTGACATTCTATTTATTAGGAGATCTTTTTTATCAAGAAATTTGAGGTATGTTTTTAAAAATAGATAGACTCTCAAATTTCAGTTGATAAATCAAATAAGGAACTTATGTTGATACTATCTATATGAGGTGGTTTTGCTTTCTTTTTAAAATAGTAATTTCTTCGGTAAGGAGTTAGAACTAAAATTTTTAAAGGTGAATCAAAATAATCATTACACCCTTTCACAAAGAGAAAGTTAATCACGAAATATTCTATCTCTTGAATCAATCTTTTCATTTCAAAATTTAATGAATTTAGATTCTTTCTTAATCCACATTCTCCAAGAAAAACTATCATAAAAGATTCCTTTTGGTTGTCATCTTTTTTATAGGTTAGATAGTCATTTAGTTTTAATAAATCAAAAACTTCCCCTCGTTTCTTTAAGATACATCCTCGTAATTTAGTAAGAAAGTTCAAATTACATACTTCAAATGATGAAATTATTTTTAATGTAATTCTTTCTTTTAAATAACCTGTTCCATAAAATTCTAGTATTTGTCTTTTACGTACAATTTCATTCCATTTCCATAGAGTGCTTATTGGTAATAATTCATTTATAATGCATTCTTGCATAAGTTTCTCAAAATAAGACACTTGTATTTTCATTTTAAGAGCAGCTTTATAATGTGGAGTCAAAGAATTAGTCATTTATAATTATCAATTATAGTGGATGAATTTAAGTCATTGAAAAGCCAATAAAAAATAAATCATTTTTGAGTCTTACTGTTAAATAACAAATTTAAATTATATTATTGTTATTGTGGCATTAATTTCTTTACTGCATTAACTAATTTACTCTTGTTGAATTGTGCCCGTTCATATAATTCTTCGTACTGTTCAATAAAAGTATTTATAACATCATCCTTGTTAGATTCTCCAGAACATATTTTTGTTAATTCTTTTTCTGTTTCTGCTCGAAGTTGTGGTCTAGAAAATTCAAAACCCATTGAGTCATACCCTTCAACTAATGCAAGTCCTAAGTTTGTAGGAATAAATGATCCTTGTTTAACAATAACATATTCTCTTTCTTGAATTTTTTGAATATGTTGTGCAATGGTTGCATCAGTACCAATTCCATTTTTATCCATAAGTTGAATTAACTCAGGCTCTGTTAATGGTTTTGGTGGTGATGTTTCTCCATAACTCACTTCAAAACAATTTAATTGGACTTTTTCTCCTTCATGAAACTCTGGAATTTCTTTATCTGACCACTTTCTAAATGGGAAAATGTTTAAATAATTACGTTCCGTAATCATCAATCCATTACAATGAAAACTTTCATTACCAACTTGTAATCCAATTTTTGTTTCAAATCCCCTTGCATCATCTGACATATTTGCTAAATAATTTCTTACAATGAAGTCATAAATTTTTCTTTCTTTTTCTGACAAATCATTTAAATTAGCATTTCTTGTTGGATGAATAGGAGGATGAGACTTATCAGTTGCTTTTCCATTTCTTGGATTTTTCATTTTACCATTTAGTAATTCTTGGACATATGATGAATATATACGATTCTCTTGAAACATTTCAATTTGTTTTCTATGATTCATATCAGAAGGAAATATATTTGTTTCTGTTCGTGGATAACTAATTAACCCAGAGTTATATAACTTCTCTGCTATATTCATTGTTTCATTTGAACTAATTTTAAAATACTTAGAACATGCTTTTTGAAGATCAACTGTTGTTAATGGTAATGGTTTAAAGTTGGTTCGACCTTTTTCTAATATCTCAGTAATAGTTGCAGAGTTTATATATTCCAACGCATCTTCATATAATAAGTCACATATCAACCTATCAAATAACCTATTTCTATCCCAATGAAATTCGGTTAGTATAGAATTTTTTTCTACAACACAATTAATTTTATAAAAGGTTTCTTTTGTAAATGCCTTAATTTGATAATATCTATCAACAACAAATCCTAAAGTAGGAAATTGACATGCACCATAACTTAATACTTTCCCTTCTAATGCTTTTGATTTATTTTTTAGTAATGTTGTTTGAAATCTTGTAAAAGCAGCTCCTGTTCTTAAATCAATTTCTTGTCTTACATCAACAGCCTCACTCATATGTTTATTAGGAGCAGTCAATGTGTTATATGCTTTAATAATTTCATTAGGAACTAAACTATTAAAATGAGCTCTCCATACTTTCATCTTTGAATTAACTTCAGAACATACTTCAATAACTTCAAAAGAAATGTTTTCTCCTTCTCTATCACAGTCAAGCCATAATACTAATACCTGACATTTTTTTGCTAAACTTTTTAAGTTTAACTCAACTTTCTTCATATTGGATGGAACACTCTTTTCTATTGGTGCCGTGAAAAGTTCTTCAGGATCACAACTACCCCATGAACGGTAAGCTGTAGTAAAATCAATTCCTTTCAAATGCCCTGCAACAGAAGTAACATAATGAGTACACTTCCCATCATTTTTAAATTCATGTTCAAATGAAAACACAGAATTATATTTAGATAGTCCTGGTGTTTTTTTACATGTCCCACGAGATAAGGTGTATGAAATAGCACTTGCTACACTCGGTTTTTCTGCTACATGCAGTATGGAGTTCATTACAAAATTAAATAAACAATTGAGTTTTTATTTAATGGTTCATTATTAATACTTTTTATTATACTTTTTGATTTATTAGATTTTCACTTTTTTATATACTTTGATGTATAATCTAGAAAATAAAAGCATCAAAAATAATGAAAAACAATCATTTTATTTCTAATACATCAACTCCATCAAGACACTCTACAAAGAAATAAAGTTTTGAATAATTTTCAACAAAAAGAACTGAAAGCACTTTTGAAGTATTTTTTGAAGAATTTAATGAACGTCCACCATAACAAGAACCTAATAATTCCAATTTCTCAACTTCATATAACATCAATTCTCCCCGATCACTTCCTAGTGCCAAAACATTCATAATTGATCCATCAATGAAATGAGTAATTGTTACAGCCGTGATAGTAGTATTTATTAAAGTTTCAGCAAATTTATATGCGTTAATAGAATATCCTGTAATAATTGTTCTACTTTGTTGAATTGATAAAGTAATTAAATCTCCATTTTTGTCACTAAATAACATTTTATTTATAACTTCATTTGTTTTTATGACTTGTCTAATTTTACCATCTTCATTAAAATATCGAATATATCCATCGCTTGATGCAATGACTGCTGTGTGATAATCAATACAATATGTTATTGCAGTTACTTTATCTGTAATACCATACAGTGAAACAAATAATGGATTTTTTCCAAATGGCTGATTAATAATAAATGATTCTCCAGTCTCACATCCATAAACTAATTTATTTCCATTATCAAAAACATTGAAGTCAGTAACATCTAATGACTTACAATATAAACTATTAATAATTTGATCATTCTTACTTAATGTAAATATACCTTTATTTTGTTCATATTTTACACAATAAATTTCTTTATCCAATGAAAAAGTACAACATTGGTCAGTGAATACTGAAAATTTATTATTTTCAAATGCAAATAAACATCCTGTTTTTAATGTAGTAATTAATTCTGTATGAGGGTTATGAAAATTAAAAGCTAACCTTGGGGTAACTAATTTCTTTGGATGTGGTTTAATAAATACTTTATTTGGTATGTTACCCATTGTTTTCCATATAACTTCCTTAATTTGTTCATCCACTTCAGACTCTTTTGTATATTCCTTACTATAAACGTTAAACTTATTTCTGTTTTGTTGGTCAACTCCAAACACTAAATCAATCCATTGGTTAATGGTTTGTCCAACTTCTTGACTTTCTAATGCCTCTCTCATATGATGAATGAATAACCTACTTGTTTCTCCCCAAGGAGGAAAGTTAACATCTCCAACGGTTGTACTTTCTCCTTTAAGATGATTTAAGTTCATAAATACTTCAGGACAACAATAGAATTCAGGTAATAATTCAATTCTTGATTGTAACACAGAACTTAAAAACAATGAACCTACATTGACAAACATCCTTCCATCTATTTCTAAACATCTTCCCGACATTTCTTTTAAAATCATATCAGTATATGGTCTTAGCCTAAATAAACATCTTAAAACTGTTGATGGACTACTCAGACAACAATTATAATGACATTCTTTTTCATAATAATTATCTTCTATTTGATTCGTCTCTTTTTGTGCTCCAATTGGTAGTTGAAGATTTCTATACATCTGAATATCACTTAATCTGAAATCTTTGCTATCATAACTACAAATAACCCAGGGGTATATGGGATATTGACTTAATGTTCTATAACTTCTTCCTGCTTCATTGTTGACTATTCCAAGATATTCAAAATTACTAATTAATCCTTTACTCCACATCTTTGTTGACTCTAACAATTTACTTTCTGAACACCCAGTAACTTCTATAATTTTATTACGTTGTTTATTTGTAAAAATAAAGAATTCAATTCTTCCATCAGCAGTTATTATTTCCAATCCATTATCTTGATACAAGTACATTTTCTTTGTGATGATTGCATTTTTTAAAGGTAAAATAATTTCTTTACTAATATTTTCATTATGAAGAACTTTTGAATATTGGAAAACTAGTTCTTTTTCATCTGCTTCTTCCTTAATTTGCATCATTCCTTCACACTCTTCTTCTTCTTTAATCCTTTTACATTTTATTCCACATGTTAATGCAATAGGAGGAATGTATGGAACAAGTTCTTTAATCTGAAGATAATTTTTTAATTCTTCTATAATCTCTGGAGTAATTTCTTCAGTTGTTGGAAGGTCTCTCATTTTTGGTGAAGAATAATCCACTAAATTATGTACAAAACTTGGAGTTATAAAAGGTGTTAATTTTATAGCACTTATTGGGGGTGGAAATTGATAAGCTAATATTCCTTTTGGGGATGTGTATTTTTTAAATATTTTTAACCAATGCAAACAAGCAACCCTTGATGGACTAGTTGGTTTTGTTTTGAATGAACGAGGTGGAGGTCTAATAAAATCAAGATCATTAGGAATGGTTGTAGGTTGTATTTGTACAAGATATGGATGAAGGTATTCTTTTCTTTCAATAGTTCCATATATTTCATTGACAAATAAATGTAATTCATTTTTCACTTCTTCAGTAAATTCATTAAATCCAATTAAAACTGAATTTCCTTGTATTCCCTCTCTTAATAACTCAGTAGATAAAATAGTGGTTAGTCCTAACGTTTTTAATAATGGTACATAATATGCAGCAACACTAATATTATTATATTTTTCTTCAAACAATGCCTGGCGTTGTTCAAATTGAACAATAAAATCTCTCACTGATAATTTCTCAATAATCAATCGTTGAGATTCAATTGATAATGGTAAATCATATTGTAATACCTCTTTCCAAATACGTGCAATTGCATTGATAAAGAATAATTTGTGTGACCTTCTTCCTTGAGTAACAACATATTTCTTGTGCATGTCAGCAATAAACACATATACCCTCCACAACAATCTTGATTCAAAATTATCTGACATTACCAATGATGTAAAGTATAAATAATGAAGATGTACCTTCGTTGCAACTTGTTGTACTGATCGTTTTTGAGCCTCATTCATACCAGAGTCATACATTAATAATAATCCATTTAATATTTTTTCATCATCATTTCTATGAACAACATTGAGAATAGAATGAAATACAACCTCATTATACATTTTACAAGATACTAAATTTCTTCCTTCGGGTTTAATACAATTTTCTGAAAATTCTTTAACTATCATTCCTAATATTTCTGTTGGTATCTCATTTAAAGTACATAACAATAATACTAATGATGGGTCAGATGCAATGTCCATTGTATTTCCTTTATCAAAATTCATTAAAAATATAGTACGAAGAAATGAAGAAATGATTTTAATTGTAGAATAAGTATATTTATATACTCTTCTGACTGACCTGAGTGAGTTGAATAATCTAACAAATCCACCAAGTCTAATAAATTTACTATAAATTGGTTGAATAGATAAGATTAAACACATATATTTTAATACATCATTAATATATTGCTTTTTTACAATAGCAACTAATTCTAATATAACTCCTATTGGTAATATACTTGATGCAGTAGTTAAAAATTCACAGACTTGATCTTTGTCTTCAATACTTAATGCACGAGTCAATAATATTTGTAACACTAATACTAATGACTCAATGCTTGGAGTATCCATACCCTCTGTGTCTGATGAATTCGATACATCAATATTATTTATGAGATTTCTAATTGCTACATTTCCTACTGATTCTCCTTGATTTGTATTTTCATTAAATACTGTACATCTTATAATTTGTTCTGTTGAATAATTACTTTGAACAATCATAGCTATTTGATGTAAATAACTTCTCCACGATGATAACTGAAGTAAACCTGACATAACTGCAATGAAAGGAGACCTAATATTTTTATTTTGAATTGATCTATCAATAAATTGTAAAAATCTTTCAAAAACTCTACACTCTTCTAACATTCCAATAGTTGATTGAACATGAGGTGATTTTAAACTTAATGCAACCTTTTCTAAATAGATTCTAATAACGTCATCATTTCCTTTCTTCCAAAAATCAACATTTAATACAATTTTATCAACAAGTAATGGAGATGTAAACACTTCTTTCTGGTGGTCAGTAGAAAATTCTAATAAAGTTTCAACCAATCCAATTTCGTTAAATAGCGTTGCTCTTGCATTTAATATATCAAACATAATTTTTAGTCCTCCAACTTCACAGAAGTTATAAGATGCTTTTCCATTCTTTGAAAGATATTTTGTTAAAATGTTTAGTGCTGCTAATACACTTTCGTTATCTTTCATTTCTGCCATCAATATTAATAATATATCATATCCTCCAAGTAATTCTAACATCTTTTTTCCATGAATACATCTTCCAATGTCTTGTTGTTTTGAATTTATCAAAGGTTGTGTCCAAGGTATATTTATTGGAATTATTTCTTTTTGGGTGATTACTTGTTTTGTTCTTACATTTACCATAAAAGAAAATGGAATAGTATTGCACTCTTTTGGAGTTCTAATGTCAATTGGACAAAACCAATTTTCATTACTTGGAACAAGGTCTGGATTTTCACAATATACCAATCTTTGGACAGCAGCATCTTCAAGAATAGTTCTATATATTAGGATATTACCAATTCGTAAACGAACTTGTTCTGTACTTTGTACAATCATTTCAGTATTGTTTTCAAAAGTGGCAATTCCAACAACCGATCCAAGGAAAATACTATCTAAATATATTTCTATTTTACATTTATTACTCTTGTCTGTTTGATGTAGTGTCATAACAATAGAATGAAACATTTTTTCTCTTATTGGAAATTGTAATAATTCTCTCGAATTTTTGAAATAAATAGTAATTCCAACAGGAGTAGCATGTATTCCTAATGTATGTTGTGGAGAAGCAAAAGAGAATAAAGAAACAGAAGGTGTTTGATATTCTGGGAATGAATGAATATAAAACCAAGTACATGTAGTAAATGGTTTTACAGAATAGAATGGAAGTTTAAATGAAATTTTATTTACTAAGTGTTGACTAATATCGAGGAAATATGTTGGTGTGGGGATTAACTCAAATGACGAAATGATGATTGAATCTAAACCTTGGTGAATGTGTTTGCATTGGTGAATATTTTTAATTAATTGTTCAAGGACATGATGGTTACAATGATAACTAATAATACTTTTAATAAGAAAATCAGCATGACTTGCTTTCTTTGATTGAATGACAAAAGGAATCAATAATTCTGGAATTTCTCCATGACTTAATACATCTAAATTTTCACATTGTGATATTAATGGAATAAATATATCTCCAATAAGTGTATCACTACATTCTTCAGTTAGTTTGAGACTTAATAATAATTTTAAAACAAGAATTAATGGTGTAGGCTCATCAATAATATTAAGCATTGTTGTTAAAGCAATATTCCTTAATATTACAAAAATGTCATTTCCAAGAATAGAATAAATTTCTTTGATTCGATTAAAAGTATTATCTTCTTTCATAAATTCAACAAATAACTTTTTTCCAAATACATTTTCTTTAAGAGATGAAAATGAGTCAAAAAAGGTAGTAAAAAATTCTTTATTCCCATTTTTTTGATAAAAACATTTCTTTAAATAACACATAAAATCTCTAACACAATCTTCTGAACCTATTCCAATTTTTAATTTCCATAATTTCATTAATTGAATTTTATATTCTAATTCATTTAATCCATCAATGAGTTTAAATAATTTGATATATCCTATAGATTGATTTATTTTTTCTGTATCATCATCTAGTAATAATAAAGTCATAAATTCAATTGATAATTCAAATTCTTCTTTGTTTGAAACACTTCTAATCATACTAGAAAAGAAATTATTAGGCTCTGTTGTCTTAAAATATTTTAAAACATCATTGTCTCTCATTAATTGAACTAAATATTTTAATGTTTTAATTCTAAATGCTCCAGTTGAATTAATTGCTGTTTGACGAATATAATAAGAAAGTCCACTTTCAAGAATAAATTCTTGAATATAAAATCTTGACAATTGTAATGAAGATAGTCCATCAATAATTGGTTCTATAATATCAATGTTTTTTGAATTTTTCTTTATAAATTCAAAAAAGTATTTACGTTCTTCAATACTTAGACATTCAATAATTCTAATAAAACCATTTAGAAGGACTGAGCATTGTTTTTTATTTGAATCATTAACAATGGTATTTAACTGTTCTTGAAAAACACTAATGTTTGGTCCTACTGAATGTGCATATAAATGTACTTTTCTTAAAAGAATAAAATAATAGTCTTCTATATTTTTTTGAATGAAGAAACTCAAAGAATATACCATTGGTAATACAAATGTAAAGTTGTTTGTTGCTTGGATAACATTAAAATAATATGTAAGACAATCTGGTGATGGTGGAACAGAAAGACCATAAGGAAATAACCCTGGGAAATCTACTGGAGATTCAGGAAATGTCTTTGTTAAACAAACAATCAAACGCATTAAAGTATTTATTTGTTGGTTCACTTTTTCTCGTGTTAATTTTGATTCCACTAAATTTGCACAAAGAACTTTAACTCTTTTTACTAATGGAGATGGTGTTGAAGAAATATGTAATGGAATATATCTGTAATAATGGTCAATAAAAGCATCAATGGTTTGTGGTTGAATTTTATCAACAAACAACAAGTCTGGTAATTCCAAATAACAAAATGGACCAACTAGACTAAGAGCATAACTAATAATTTGTGACTGTGGGGTAGATTTAACAGGAGTAATTTTTACTGGAATAGAGGCTATTTGATTTTGATGTTCAAACATAGGAAAAATCAGTGGGTTTTTGTCAAGAACTATATTAGGAGGAGAGACAATAACATAATCAATCACTGAGTAAACAATCTCACAAATACATTCTATTTGTAAATTAGTAAATTTAGAAGAAACAGTATGTGTAAGGATAGAAAAAGAGCATAATTCATTAAACCGTTTTACCATAATTTCTTCAATAAATTGTTTTGGGTTGGAATAAATTTTTATATTTTCAAATAAATGTTCAATAATTCCAGTATATTCCAATATTATAGGAAATTGTTTTGGATTTTTACAATAAATTTGAATAATCTCTGTTATTACTTTATTGTATTTTTCATCTGATGGTTCTTGTTTATATTCATTAAGAAGGCGTAAAAGAATAATTTCATCTATAGACTTTTGAGGTGGTTGGATTGGTGGTTGGACAGATATTGTTTTGCTGCGAGGACGAAATAAATTAAATAAATTCATCTCAGACACAAAGATGAAAACTGACTTTTTTTCAATCTCAAAAAAAGAGAAAAGTAGATTTTTATTTATCAATGTTTCATATTTCTTTCCTAATCTCACAAGAACTAATATTTTATATTGGTAAATTGATATAGATTATCATAAAGTAAAGAGTCAAAAAGTAGAATGAAGTTGATTCAATTAAGTTGTTTTTGGTTCATTTACTAATAGCTGGATTCTCATAAGAAGATTATATAATGACTTACGAATGTCTTGTTCTTCAGATAGAATCAATTTATATAATGAAGATAAGTGAGTAGTATATATTTCCATTAACAAGTCATCAGAACAAGTATTAAGCAGGTCAAAGACAACATGAAGAATGAAATTACTTGGTAAATGAAGGAATTTATCCAATAAATGAACAATAACACTTGGATATATTTTGAATATTTCTTGAGCATAAAATATTAAGATGGTTTGAACTGCAATTGTTACATCATTGATATATTTTAGATATGGAGAATCTGTTTTTGTTTGAATAACCATATTTAATAATCTCTCGATATTAAATAAGAAACACTTTAATAACTCTTCATCTTCTTTTTGAGATAAAAGAATTATTTTTGGTGCAAATTCATACAATGTATCAATATATTTCTTAAATGTAGTTGCAATAAAAGGAATGTCTAATCGAGTTAATTCAAATTTGTGACCAATAAACTGGTCTTCGATATTTGTTTTCATAATTATCTTATGTTGGTGTTGATTGTTCATTTTTTCTTTACATTCTAATGAACAAAATTTAAGAGAACAAAATGGACATTCAACTAATTCAAATTGTTGAACTGGTTTTTTGCAACAAGAACATATTATTTCTTCTGTTTGATTATTATCTAATTCTTTTTCTTTCTTTTCTATTTCATCAATAACAGAGCCTTGTTGAAGAGTAAATGATTGAACTGCATCAAAGAAATAACTGATAATATCGTTATTCATCATTTCATAAATTTTTAAATATTGTGGATGTTCAATAAAAATTGGAATGATATCTTTTAATGATAATAATCCAATTTGTGTAATAAATTCTGTACCTTTTGTAATAAACGTTGTTATGATGTAAATATAATCACAAATAAAATAACCAAGTTTATCAGGATTTTGTGAAATTAAACCAGACATTTGTAACATTAAATTTAATGCTACTGATGTTAACCATTCACAACTTTTATTATTGTTATTAATTGTAATAACTTTACAATGGTAATATCCAATAGACTCCAATATTTTAAAATACACTCTATGAAAAATATAATACCAATCTTCAAAAGTAAGTTTATCCATATAATCATCAATAATATGATTAATTGTTTGTAAAGAAACTGATGCAACTTCAATATATTGACTTGACGTTGCATGGGCATATGATACTAATACATTAAAAAATAACTCATTATAACTACTTCCAAAGGATAAGTTAGCACCTTCAGGAATACGATTTTTTAAAATTGATTGTATTGATGCAAGAATAAATGGATGACTTGACTTTTCTTGAGTTAAATAACGGTCAGTAACAAGAGAATATCGAACCATTGTTTTAAGATAATAATAATCATATTTTCTATCAAATTGTAGTTTCTTTTCATTAACATATTTTAATAATATATATCCACTTTTTATTACAGCAGTGTCTTCATCTAATGAAGCAATATATAATATTTCAAATATTTCTTTCCAACACATTTGGATGAATGAAGAGTTTTTATCAACACATTCTTTTAACATATCAAGTATTGTTATTCGACAACTATTTAGTGGTGAGTCACACATAATAATAACTATTTCCTTTAATAATTCTGATGACTCTCCAAAAACATTATTTTCATTAAAACTAAATATCATTTTAATGGCTTCTTTAGCTACACTTTCATGTGGATGAAGTCCACATTGAAGTAAAAATTCTTTAATAATATTAACCGTCTGAACATTAAATTCTTTATTGTTCTTAACTTTTCTTTCATATGTTATATAACCCATTTTCTTCATTAAAAACATTGATGGTGTTAAATAATTTAATTCTTCAATTCCTGCTTCACATAAACACTGATAAATAGTTGTAATTTCATCTTCTTCACAATCTATTAATTGTTTAAAAATCTCTTTTGCTTTATCAATCCATTTTTTTAATTCTTTCTTCTTTGAATTAATTTCTGTTAATGATATAACTGGTACTTTATTTTCTTTAGGCTGATATAGACGATGTTGTACATTCATAAAAAATAATTTCCTTGTATTTTTAGGAACATTTACTAACGGTGAAAGAGCAACTTGTTCAGTTAATAATACTTGTTCTATTCTTGATAATAATGTAAATATATATTTCCATCCTTCTCCAATTTTTTCTTTCCTTTCCGTTGCTAAGTCAATTACAACTTTTGTCATTTCTATATTTCCTGGATTCTTATTATTGGGGTGATAAAATAACCCCCATTCACAAAGCATCTTAATAATTAAAGTTATTGATGTATCAAGCTCTAAATTTGCTGAAACACTTATCAATATGTTCATATTTTTAATTACATCATTGACCGTTTTATATTCTTCAAAAGCAATTTTTAAAGTTTTTAATGCTAGTGGAGTTAGAGTCTCAACAAGTGATTTTAGAATATCTCTATTAACAATAGAAATAGGGACAACTTCTTTTGATAAAGAAATGTCATTAACTACTTTTTCAAAGCCACTCGACACAGCTAATATTTCTTCTCTTTTTATAGGATTTGCCTTAACCATAGCAATCAATAATTTTTCATTACTCTTTTCTTCGTTTTGGTGTTCAGGAATTAAAAATGCATTTTGTGTTACACTTTGATATAAAGGTTGAAGATATTCATCAGGTAGAGTAAAGTTAAATTGTTCAACCATCCCTTTAAATTTTTCATATGTATCCATTGTCCTTGTTTTAACATTAGCATTGTGTGTTTCTGTAGATAAAAAGATAATTGTTGTTGCTAAGAAATAAATTTGATTTGACGTAATATTTAATTCATTAATTTTTTCATTCATACACTCGGCATATCTTATAGAAAACATTTCAATAACTCGATCAACTACCTGACCTTCTCCTGGCATAACAAATAAATTAAACATTGTCCTTAATGCTTCATCAATATTAAGTCCTTTAAAATCAATCAATTTCATATATTCTTTAAAAACTTCTTTATTTAAATCTTTATTTGAAGTAAGATATTTTCCTAGTGCTGTTTTGTCAATACCTTCTAATCTCATAAGAAATTGAGCAATTGAATCAGGACTATTAGAACATAAGTCTGTTTTAATCATATATGCTACTCCATCATTTGGTTTATCCTTAAATAATTGTTTTGAATGAATAACGTCAACCTTTCTTTTTCTTTGCTTAAGTAATTCAATACCCTCTTGGCAATGTGATTGAACTGGAACTGAGTTAATAATCTCTACCATTCCTTTCTCTTCTAGTTTCTGCATTGATTGTATTTGCATTTGAATAGATTCAATAACACTTTGAATAATTTTATATGCTGCTCTTCTAATCTCAATGATCAGTTTTGATGATAATTCGTCAGGCGTTTCCATTTTGAATTGAGACGAAAGAATAAAAGAAATTAATGATATAAATTCTTCAAATAAATTCATTCCAAATGTCATACAATCATAGTTAGTAAATAAATCAATAATAATTTGTGGTTGAGTTGCTAACTTTTGCATTTCATTTACAAGGAATAATTTATAACTAATAAAAGGTAATGGAGATTTAATAAAGAAGAAATATATATGTTTAGTAATAATTTCTATTTCTTTTTTAAAATACATTCTAAAACGATGAATAATTAAACTAAATATTTTAACAGATGTTATGAAAATAGGCTCTTCATTTGAAAATGTATTATGTGCAATACATTTACATAAATCTTGTTTCCATCCCTTAATAGAATTAGGACAAAATTCACTTGGACATTGGGACAACCAAAATTCTATCAAGTCTAATACTATTCTTTGCATTCTTAATGTCATTGGTCTTTTACCTGTCATTTGCTTATAACTACCTTTTAGTAATGTGTCTGATATTACAAATCTTTTTGCATGGTCAATAAGTGATATCTTAGTTAAAACACTCAAAATAGCATAATGAGGAGGTAATTGTTTTTCATATAAATCATCTTTTTTATCTTCATCGTCATTACGTTTTTTTAATTCATTAATTTCATTTTCAACTTTAATCTGTTCTGGATTAATTTGGTTATCTTCATTAATAATTTCTTTAACTTCTTCTTTCTTTATTTCTTCACTACTTTGAATAAATTCATCAAAAGATTCATCTTCATTTGATTTTGTTAACGTATTTGGTGATTCTAATGTTTGTATGACCTGTTCTTCTATTGGCTTTTCATCTACTGGTTGTTGTAACTCATCTTCATGATATGGTTGTGAGTTATCACTTTCATCAAAAGGAGTAGAACTCTCCATAGGTGAGACTGAAAGTAGTTTATTGTTAAAATTACCATTTCTATTAGACGTTGTATATTGTGAAGATATAAATAAAGGGGATATTGCTTGTAATGGTTTTGGCTCACATTCATTAGATAAGTTTGTTTCAACACTATACAACTTAAATAAAGAAGTAATATAGCCTTGTATAATATTATTCAAAGAACGTTCAGTTGGCTATTAAACTAATTAATATATAATAATAAAATATATAAAGAAAAACAAACATAATTAGGAGTTGATAAAGAATAAAAGTCAATCAATAACTTAATATTTTCAATAACATATTTTGTCTCTAATTTAAAAGGTATAGTTGCATGAATGATTCTTGCGGAAAGAATTAAAATTGCTTTATGACTTGAAACAATTTCAATAATAATATTATTATATAACATTGTTAATAATTTTTGACATGTTTCAACTGTAAGATATTGTTCCTTAATTAAACTAACAATGCAATTCGCAAGTCGGTCAATTTGTTTTATTCCAAAATAATAAATAACCCCAGTTCTTATACAATTTTCAATAACATTTTGATTGTCTTGAATGAAAATATCTTCATCACTTTTCCATGATTGAATATTTTTTTTCAACGAGTCAATAAACTCAACCTGTTTTTTATCAATTAAACCAACCATTGACTCTAATTTTTGTTTGATAGTGTCTTTGATATCTTTATTGTTTTGTACCGTTTCTTTCTTTTTGTCTGACATACCAATAACAAAAAAATTGAATTACAAGATGAGAAGAGTTTAGAAAAAACACAAAATATAAATATCAGTTTATTATAATAATAGCATTTTTATTAATAAAGTATGTATTAAAATAAATGGGTTAGCATTAGAGTATAAACCAGTTGTTAAACACACATTCTTTTATTATTGTTGTAAAAGTATTGATGAAATTTGTTCTATTACATCAACTGACATTGTAGATAGATCCATTCCTATACACCAATCAGTGTTTTGAGGTGCTACAATTTCTAATATTTTTTCCAATTGTTGTTCAGTTGCTAAAGATAATTTTTCAAGAAGAAGTGAATGATTAGGAACAATATCAGGTGTTTGGTCTATATTATCATTTTGAGAAACTACAGGTAATCCTGGTGGTTCATTTTCACTCCTTGGAGAATTTGTTGAAGGTAATGGTTCTTTCATTTGAGCCAATAAATTCATTTGATTAAAAGAGACTGACCTATTTTAATTGAATATATACTTTTTTATAACGACTTTTATGACATTTATACAAACTTATCTGCCATTGACTCACAGAGTAAATCAACGTAATAATGATAAGAGAAGAATAAATTAAATTTCGTTTCGTTATCAATCGTGGTTGAACCCATAAATTCACGTGCTGCTGAAACCATTTTAAGTAAAAACTCTTCAAAACTTTGTGTTTCAAAAACTTCTTTATATCTTCCTTTCATTATAAGTTCACTGTTCGGTATTGCAACAATAATTTGTTTAAGTTTTGTCATAAAATCAGATTTTAATGGTGGGATATTTGGAGAGTTGGACATTCGCTCGTTTTTAAGTTTTTATTTTAAAAATTTGTCTTTTAAGATTTTATTTTGCTTATTTTATGTTTTTAATTTTTTGTAATAATTCCCAAAATTATCATGTTTTAAAAAAAATGTTATTATGATTAAAACAAAAAATAATAAATTTGTGTTATTTTAAAATTATTTTATAATTGTTATATTTAACACGTAAAAACCAGTTAATTATGTATTACAGAGTTGTTCTTCATTATTCTATAGGTGCTAATAAAAACAATGATTCTTTGTAATTAAAGCTAAAGAATGCCTATTCTTATATATCAACAATCTTTCAAAATTTTTCATATTTTTCATTACAATGTTTTTGGCTTTCTTTGTCTTTTCATCTTCATTTTCAATTCTTTAATTGTTCTAATAATTTCTGGATTTACTAACATGTTTGTTGAAATTACAACTGAGATTAGTATTTGTCAATTTTGTTATACTTTCTATTTGTTCTCATGTTAATTTCTTATTTAGTCAATTAGTTCAAAATTAATCAATAGCCTATTATTCTTATGCTTCCATTTCTTATTATTTATTTATTCTTATTATTTCTTTCTTCATTTTTATTGTTGTAAATTCATTTATTTTCGTAGTCAATATCATTAGTTATTATCACTTATATATACGTATCATCAATATCTGCTTATCTATTTCTTTTCTTTGCAATTTTTTTATCATATTGTAGACTTGGTAATATTTGACGTTGTTTTTGTTGTACATTATTTCTCTTTTTCTTCTTTGTCTTATTTTTATTTCTTCTTTTTGTTATTTATTGTGCGACTTATCGCTTCCTTTCTTCTTCTTCCTCCTCTCTTTCTTCTTATCACAATTATCTATTTGGCGTCAGATGACATAACTATGTCTCTTATTTCTCTATTACTTCTTATTTCTCTTTCTTTTATTTTACTTTTCATATTAAATTACCAATATTTATTTTATCATTGTCATTTCTATCTATTTAGTGTTTTTATCAATATTTCTGATAAGATGATTTGTCTTCTTTCTTATTCTTATTCTTATTCTTGTTATCTTCTAGAATCTTGATACTAATTATTGCTATTGTAAAAATAACATAATAAGAAAT
>NW_008579110.1:889-1370 GCF_000257125.1 Entamoeba nuttalli P19 | reverse complement strand
AAATGTTAATAGATTTTTCATATATTCTTCCTTGCTCAGTGGAGATTAATCATGTCTCTGAGCTGTTTTTTTTTTAAACAGTAATTTCTTTGTTTAACTTATCATTTAAGTTTTTCTATGAGTATGAGAAAAATACTCCTTTGTTTTATTTCTTTCAGATTAATATCTTCTCAACCTTCTTCTGTTTATTTCTTCTTTTTAAGTTTTTGTTTGATGCTTTAATTTTAATAAATTTCATTTTCCTTACACTATGAAAGAGAGAAGAGAGCATTTCATTACCACTATATTATTATGAATATTTTCTTTTAATCTTAACCACACCTTAGCAAATCCTTTCCCTTGGATAATACATATTTCTTAATTTATTTATTAATAAATGACAATTCATATAATACAATAAGTAATATTCAACCATAATAAATTATTGCACCATTAAATAATCACTCTTATGAAATTTCACTACCATAACAAGAAAATAACA
>NW_008579110.1:315-879 GCF_000257125.1 Entamoeba nuttalli P19 | reverse complement strand
TTTGTGTGGTGTTTCAGACATGCCATCTTCAATCTCAAGAATAATAAATAAAAATAAACACCATTTGTTAAAATGATAGAAATAATAATTAACTTGATGTGTTAATAAAAATGTATTAACTATTTAAACAATCATATTTTGAACTTATAAACATCAAATTAAATTAAAATGGAAGAGGTGTTTATTAACCAACTAGAAAAATAGACAAATAGAAAAGTAGGAAATGTACTATTTGATTCGGATATTGGTTGTTGTAATACTATTTGATTCGGATAAAGATGATTGGAATATTGATAATAGGTCAGTATTTGATCAAAGAATAATGAATAAAGAAAATATAACAATTATTATTGAAAATGAAGAAGGAAATAAATTTGGAGGATGTGTTAATTCTAAAGTTGATGGTTATATATATGATTTAAATTCATTTGTATTTTCATTAGAATCAAATGGAAGATTAGAATGAGATGAAATTTGATATTAAACAACCACAATATGCATTTTATTTATTTAATAAATCAAATGTTTATCTATTTAAATTTGGATTATAAGGAGATGACATTC
>NW_008579110.1:0-93 GCF_000257125.1 Entamoeba nuttalli P19 | reverse complement strand
TGTGAAATAAAAATTGACATAATTCAATGAAGATTTATTTTATTTGATTTGAAATATTCACATTCAATGTGTTTTTAATAAATAAGAAAAGAA
>NW_008579109.1:0-452 GCF_000257125.1 Entamoeba nuttalli P19 | reverse complement strand
GAACCAAAAATAATTTCCAAAAAAAATAACATTTTTATTTGAAATATTGAGACTCTTTAAGTTGGTTTAAATGTTCAGTATAGTTATTTAATTAGATAGTAATTATATTATATTATACAATGTGCTTTTGTAAGTATAGAATGTTTGTCATTTGTTGTCTCAAATTACGAATCTTGTTAGTGAATTAATTACCGAATGAGTGGTATTATTTCAACTCAAACTAAGAGAGAATATAAATGAATGTTATGTTAAGAATATGTTAAGAATAACAATGCTTAATTCAAAGAAAGAAAGAGCATTATATTCTCATTCTTTGTTAATAATCTTCATTAATAAGAAAAAGCATAAAGTAAAAAAAAGTAAAGTAAAAAATGTTTCTCATTGTGATTAGATTGTAATATAATTTTTCTCAACAAAAGTTTTAATGAAACATTATATTAGAATCAAAGTTA
>NW_008579108.1:0-476 GCF_000257125.1 Entamoeba nuttalli P19 | reverse complement strand
TTGGGAAAAGGTTAAAGTGTTGTCTTAGTCTTTCAAATGTTTCATCAACTTTTTCAAAATCAAGAGTAACTGCTAGTTCTTTATGAATATCTGTTCCAACAACATTTGCAGATAATTCCATAAGTCCACTTTCATTTACTTTTACTTTTAATTTAAATGTTACACTTCCAGCTGGTCCTAAAGGAAATCCATTTATACTCATTGCTGTAACAAACTCTACACCAGGAGAACTAGTGTATTTACCAGTACCTCTGTATATCCTAAAGTCAGCAACTTCTTGATTTGTTTTGTAAGTTTTAAACATCTTTGTTATTTCATGTGTAGGTAATTGTTTTCCTTCAGGAATGAGTACATAAAACATTCCTTCACTTACTTCTATCCCAATAGGCTTTGGTACTATTTCATATACTTTTTCTTCAACAATTGAACATTCAGATTTCAAATGTGCTAAATACGCAGCTCCTTTTGCAACAGCA
>NW_008579107.1:0-501 GCF_000257125.1 Entamoeba nuttalli P19 | reverse complement strand
TATTATCATCTAAGATTGGTTAAAAATATTGTCAATTAAATAATATCACATTCAATAACATGTTTACATTACAATCATCATAACACTACTCTCTTGTACCTATCAAGTCAACATGTTAGTATTAACATATATTTAAATAAATTATATCCTTAAAATAAACCCAATTCAATTGCGTTAATATTAATTTGTACTTTGTTTATCTAAGAGACATATTAAAGAAAATATCATTCCAGTAGATAACAATATGCTTTTTTCTATGGGTTTTAATACACAAGAACAACTATCATCAATATATATAAAACATTTTTGTTTGAATATTTAAGAATAGAAATAAATATGACTATATCTAGTTATTAAAATTATGCTCTAAATGATACATCCAATCATATAAGAAAACAATATATACAACTAATTCATATAACTGAAATAAGTATGTGTATAATATTAGAATAGTGAAATTATATTGATATTAAAAAAGTAATTAATTAAGTATTAATAGAA
>NW_008579106.1:0-314 GCF_000257125.1 Entamoeba nuttalli P19 | reverse complement strand
AAAGAAATGACAAAATGATGATGATAATAAACTTGATTATCTTTGTAATAATCAAAGGATTATTTTGATCAACAATTCAAAATTTAAAAGTCTTCAAAATAAATGATAAAAGAGTCAACAAAGTTCAATTTTATTATATTAAATTGGTATATTTCTTATTATTTGTCTTGGATAGTTCAATGAGTAATAATTCATTGTTCATGTTATTTGAATAATGTATTAGCAGAGATTTTAAATAAAGAATAAGAATGCTTCATTATCATTAAGCATAATTTTCTCGAATATTTGTACAAGATTGAAATGATGAATTTGGA
>NW_008579105.1:0-384 GCF_000257125.1 Entamoeba nuttalli P19 | reverse complement strand
TTGAAAATAATAAAAATTTTGAATCAAAATAAAAAGTCTATAATGAATGTTGTTTCTTGATCAGATTAAAGAAAGAATTAAAAATATGTTTAAATTGATGATTGAATATAACTCATTTATCTTTAATGAAAATAAACAATCATTATCAAAATAAATGATGAAATTGATATAATATTTTAATGTAAATAATGATAAATGATAAATATAATTTATTTTAAATAAAGAAATGAACAAATAATAACAAGAAGACAAACATTCATTTTGTTATTCTTCATTAATATATTATCTTTAATATTTTTATTGATTTGATTGAAGATATAAATGAATAAACATGAATAAATAAATATTTAACTGATTAAAATAATTAAAATGATGTTTGATAAT
>NW_008579104.1:599-8846 GCF_000257125.1 Entamoeba nuttalli P19 | reverse complement strand
TTACTTAAACCAGCTTTGTGTAAGGCCATCCTTAGCTATCTCAATTTCTTAGATTATAGGGTTGTTTTATTTGACTCCTTTTTTATTTTTTTTTCTTGTTTTTTTTATTAATAAATATAGTTTCTTATACTTCAAAGCTATTCCTAAACTATATTTATAATAATAAAATTATATTTTTTATAATTTTTCTTCTTATAGAAATGAATTATTTTCATGACTCTCTTTGCACAACATATTATTGAAAAGTTAAGGTTCTTAGACATAAGAATGTTTTGTTTTATGAAATGAGTTTGGTTATAAATTGTTCAAAAACAACAAACTATATTTACAAAAAAGTGATAAAAAAACTTAAAATTTAAGTTAGAATTAAATCAATGAAAGGATTATCAGCAAATGAAATTAAAAATTATCTTGAAGACACCGCATTTCTAAGAGACTGTATGAACAGTCTACAACAATACACTAGTACTATTGTTACATTATTTCAACAACTTCATACTGAAATGGCTAGTTTTTCAAGTAAATTACAAGAAATGGGAAATATGAGAGAAACGATGAATATGAATCAATTAAAGTCAAGAATGTTAGAACCATTATTAATTTTTGCACAAACACAACAACAATTATCAGAAATATTTTATGACATTCAATCAGCTGCCAAAAGCATTAACCAATCAATTATTGATACTCAACAAATATATATTAATCCATTATTTAATTCATTACAAACTCATAACTCTCAAAGTAAATGGAATATTTGGTCTTGGTGGAGTCAACCAAATCAAGAATTTACTGATGCAACAAAAATTCAATTAACATTAACATTAGGTAGTTGGGAGTTCAAATTAAAATTAGGAGGAACAATGGAAGCGATCTATCGAGCATTTCAAGATGGGTCTATTAGTGCTAGTGGAGATGAAAATTTTACAAAAACTATGACAAAAGCAAGAATAGAAAAAACAAAATATTTCATGAAATACAAGAGGTGTCAAGGTGGTTATCAAGGTAAAACCTTAGACCAAATTTTAACAATGGAAGAGCGTGAAGGTTCAATCCCTTCTGGTATTGAAAATATTATTGAAAATATTAAAGCAAATGGATATACTACTGAAGGTATATTTAGACTATCTCCTAGTGAAAAAGATATTAGGGATGTTTATGATAGATTAGGTGTAATTGACTTCGAAGGATTAGACTACATTTTAATGGCTGCTGTATTAAAAAGATTCTTTAGAAATCTTCCTGAAAAAGTATTTAATCGAATTAATACTAATAAAGCCCTTTCTATAAACAAAATAAAAGCTTATAATATTGGGACATTAAAAAGTTTTATTAAAGGATTACCAAAGAATAATATTATGATTATAAAACAATTATTTGGACTTTTATATAAAATTAATACTTATTCAGATACTAATAAAATGAATGCTCAAAACTTGGCTACTATATGGATTCCTTGCTTATTTGAAATACCACAAGAAAGCCCAGTTGTGTTCTCTTGTAGACTTAATGAATTAAAGACATTTTTTGTTGCACTAATAGACAATTATTATGAACTATTTCCTGATTTTAGTGATAGAAAATCATTAAGGCTATCTTCTTGCAGAAAGTCATGTCATCAAAGAACACTCACTCGGTCACAATCAGAATGGGCAGCCAGTTCTGAGTCTGTTGATAAAAATATTAAATAATATTTAATTCCGTAATTTTCTTTAAATTCAAAGTATCTAAATAAAAAAAAATAAAAAGTCAAAAATTAAACTTCAAAACGAAAGAATTTTGGTGTGAAGAAGTGATTAATGCACCGAAGAGGAACAAAACAAAATAAAAAAAAAAGTTGTTGTAAAGGAAAGTCTAAACCAACAACACCAGAAAAACAACCTCATCCACCAGCTGAACCTTTTGATGATGAACACCATTCTGTAAGAACAATTACTTTTCAAAATGGAGAAGTAATAGATGATAGTTATGACCAAGGAACAACAGAAGATAATGATCTTTTTCTTGCAAGGCAAGTCTTAAAAAATATTACTCATAATACTGTTAATACTATACATGAAATGATAGACGATATTACTATTCAAGAAAGAAAAATGATTAATTCAGTTAATCGGAATTATGAGAATTTAGTACGTGAACTAAAATTCTCGTTTGATTGTGACAGTGTTGTTGTAGAACTACCTTACGTAAGAAGAATTTATGGAGTTGATGAATTAATTGAAATAAAAAGAAAACAAGACGAAGAAATGACTCAGTTAATGAAAGATATTAACAGTCTTTTTGGTGAATGTGAAAAGAGACACATTAGTATTAATAATATGAAAACTAAGATAATAAAATCAATTGAGAATTATAACAAAACAACAAAAATAATTCTTAACAAAATAGAACCAAAAAAACAACAATAAGAACAAAACTGTTTAATTGTATCTTTTTTTGTTATTTATATTAAAAAAAAATGATATATTAAAAAATAAAGAAAAAAAAAACTAGGGAAATGGTTAATAAGAAATAAATTAAAAAGAATAATAAAACATTAAAAAATAAAGAAAAAAATAAGTTAGGGTATAAAGGAGAATTAAGATTTCTTAGTGTGATGGCTACCCAAAAGAGTGAAGTCACTATCAGAACAAGAAATCTGATAGTTAATCCATTACTTTGCAGAAAGCAAGTAGTTGTTGATATTTATCATCCAGGAATTGTTCAACCAAAATTCACTGAAATTAAAGAAAAGCTTGCTAAAATGTACAAGGTAAAAGACGTTCAAACTATCGTTCTTAATGGGTTCGTCACTAAGTACGGAGGAGGAAAAACTTCAGGATTTGCATTGATTTATGATACACTTTCTGCTTTAAAGAAGTTTGTTCCAAAACATCAATTAATTAGAGCTGGTTTGGATAAGAAGACTAAAGCACCAAGAAAGGCTAGAAAGGAACATAAGAAGAAATGGAGAATGTGCCATTCATTCAAAGACTATAAGAAGAAAGAAATGAAGAAAGCATCTAGAAAGAAGAAGTAAGAGATAGTAATTGAATTGATGTGCTCAATAAATTTTTGATATATAAAACTAAATATTCTTTTTCTTTTAAAAAACAATCTAATAAATTTTTTGGTTTATAGGATTCCTCATTGAGATATAATATGAAGATAGTTTCTTTTTTATCATTAATGAAAACTTAAAAAATGAAATTAAAAGACAGAGAACTTAAAAAGAAAATATAATTGTTGATGTGTGAATTTGCTGCACACTTTGTTCATGGATTTTGTGATAAGGATAAAGACAAATTAGTAAGAAAAGAAGATTTATTTCCTTTATTAATTCAATTTTTACAAAGTGAAGATCCTCAATATAAAATTGGATTTGAGAACTACTTATTTGATTTGTGTGATGTTGATGAAAATAAGGCATTGGATATTACAGAATTTCTTCATTTAATGAAATGTTTGGAAATCTTTGAAAGTCAAAAAGGTCAAAGCAAGAATCTTACAACAATGATGGCTTTATTTAGGGCTATTGATTCAGACGGAAATGCTTCTTTAAGTGCAGAAGAAATTACTAAGGCATTAGATAAATTACCTAATGACTCCTCTGTTAATGAGGAAATTAAATCTGCAGTTAAGAAAATTAAAGAGTATTGTGGGTTATTAGGAGGGAGAGAAATTAACGAAATGGAATTCCTTGGAATTGTTATTCCACCAAGTGATTTTCAACAATACAATCAACAAGTATTTTCCTCCTTATTTGAAAAAGGTGATAAAGATCATTCTGGTATGATTTCTGTTAAAGAACTTAAAACGTTATTTAAGCAAATGTATCCAGATGGTGTTGATGAACGAAAAGCACCTGAAATAATTATTAAATTGTTAGATGAAACTGGAAAAGGTGAAATTGATAAAAATCAATTTGCAACATTTGCTTGTGCTGTTGCTGGAAATGACGTTACCATTAGATGCTTAACTAAAACAAGATTTTATGAAGCTATTTTTAAAATACTTGATTCTGATAAGAGTGGACTATTAGAAAGAGATGAAACAACAAAATTATTAAAGTCTATGGGACTTAATGAAAAGAAAATTGCAAAATGGTTTGAAAAAATAGGAGAAGAGCCTTTGACTTTAAATAAATTCCTCGAAATTTATTTAAAGAAGTAATTCTTATGTTTTTGTTTAATTTATTTTACGTCATTAATTTTTAAACAATAAGGTATTGTTCAACATTAGAAGAGAGGTATTTAGTAATACATCATTAAATAAATAAACTTCTCCAGTTCTTATATTCTAAGGTTGTGGTTTATACTTTTTAATTCATGATGTTTAAATAAAAAATTTTTTTATAAGACATTATAAAATGTTATATTCTTTCTTACAACTGATACTCTTTTTAATATAAACGGTTCTTATTTATATGAAAACTGGTATTTTTTATCACTTAAACATTTTTTGAATAAGACAAAACTGGTTTAAAAATCAATTTCTATTTGGTTGTCTGTTTATTTTATTAAAAAATATTGATTTATAATAATTCTTTTAGACACTCAATTTCTTTTAAACTGAATCATTACTAATACTCTCTTTAGTTAAATTAAAAATAATTATTCATATATTCCTAACTATTACGTATAAATGAAGTTACTAAAATAATTTTTGAAGGTTATTTAATCATATTTTTATTCATTTGAAAATGTTATTTCTATAATGGAAATAGTCTAACAAAACTAACTGGGTGTTGATACATTATTGATTGTTTCAAGTTGATGACGAATTATGTATATAATTTATATATTTAAGTTTCTTTAATAATATTAGTTCAATCCCAAGTTATTAAAAGCTTGGTTGTTAATATTGTATAATATGGAGTATCAAGTAAAAGAAAAAACAGTCAAATAATAACATCAGAAAAATACTTTCTTAATACTATATTACATATAATTAATTATTTTTGTTGTAATGGTATTGATTTTTCATATTTCAACACTCAAATGTTAATGTTGGATCAGAGAAAAAGTATATTAGAACCAAGAATGTTTCTATTTTATTTTTATTATGTTTATTATTCTATATCTTTATTAATAGTTTAAATAACATTTTTTATTTTTATTTTTAACAGTATGATTCTAATTTCAATTGTTATTCTATTTTTGATTTTCTTTTTCTTAACTTGAATTTTACAAGTTAGAAATACCATACACAGAACTATTAAAATATCTATAAAAATAATTGAATCCCGTATTTATTATCTGGTTACAATATTTCGTTTGAATAGAAAATGAGGTATTCAATGTTGTAAACAATGAAATGAGTTATTAGGATGGAGTATTATTTGTTGTAATAGACTGTGGGTATTTATAACGATGGTTGTACTATGTATTTATCAACATTCAAAATATATAGTAATGAATGAATTGTTTTGAATATATGACATATTATCAAGAAAATGAACAATACGATGATAATTGAAATTAGACGTAATAATATGGTGGTAAGGAATATATTCATTCATCATAAAATAAGAAAGAAAAGACTGGTTATTTTTAATACATAATAAATAAAAATTAAGCTAATATGGTTACTTAAATGAAGAATATTTAAGTTGATGATATTTGAAAAGACTTTAATTCAATGTAAATAAAAGAATGAAAAATAGAAAATCATACTTCTCAACAAGACTAAAAACAAAATAATAAGTTAATAGTCATTGATTAAACAATATTAATTACAATGATTTGACTAGTCTCACTTGATCAAAGAGCAATAGGAAATAAATAGCACAACTTAATTAATTATTTTTAATTATTTTATTATGTATTTTTGTTAATTTGTGATATTTCAAAACTCATAATTCATTGTTTAAAAGAAGTTAAACTATTTATTAGTTTATACGTAACACCATTAATATTAAATTAATGTGGTTTTTATGTTTATCATTTTTGAAAACATATACATTCATTGAAATAACAAATTAGTGAAAAAGTCAAATATAGTTTGATGGTTCAATATAAATGTCTGTTTGTAATGTTAAAGAAAGTGCCTTATTTTTTATTATATTTTCTAAAGAAGTGTAATGATTAACTAATAATAAAACAAATATGTTTATGTGTTTTTACAAATACTCTTATCATGATTTATTTGTAAACAATTGATATATGTTTTTAGCGAAGTATGTATTATAATAATGAATAATAAGTATCTATGATCACAGAAAAAAAAAATAAATTTTATCAGGAGTTTTTTGTTGTTATTGTGTTTGACTTGTACTTAGATGTTTCAATATATTATTATAAATATCTCAGAATATATTTTCCTATTGTTTTATTCATTCCATGAAATAACATGATTTAACAATAAACATTATAATGAAAACACAAATATGATGATTTGTGTTTAAAATATTATGATACATTAAAATTGGATACGTAATTATTAATTATTTATTTTTAAGAATGGAATACGTTATTAGTTATGTATTTATTCATTTATATATTATTATAAAGAGTTTACAGAATAAAACAATAAATTAATTTAGTTCTCTTCTGATGGTTTGAATTAAAATTATAAGAAGTGGTTCAATAAATATTTTTATGGTGCATTTGGCAATTACCTTTATAATAAATTTCAATATAAGGAAAGTATATCTTAAAATACGTTCATATAAATTATATTGATGTTGATCTCTTCGTTGGGGCTGTTCAACTCCTTCATTAGCAACATTTTCATGCAAAACCCAAGCTATAAACCAGAAGCTGTATAATACTATCAAAAGTATGACAACACCGATATTGGCAATTCCAATATTAACAAAAGGTAATTCGAAAATACCTATTAGTATTATGAACATAATAGCTAATATTCTAAAGTGATTTTTGAAGATGAATCTATTAAATCTTGGACTGAGAGTTTTCATAATAATTCATACCGGATTAACAAAAGTTATTGAATAATACTTAATATACAAAGAATTTCTAAAAATATTAAGGTAAATTATGGTTGCTAGATAAATTTTTAGAAAAGAGCTTTAATGCAACTAAAAACATTGGGGATTCTGTATAAAAAAAGACTATCTATTGATTTTTCTAAAAATAAACGACTTTGTTAAAACATTTGGTTGAGTTTTGAAGAAGAATGTAAGGAAAATTAAAGAGATTTAGAATTTATCTTAAAAGAAAATCTTTTGCTGTTTATTAAAAAGTAAAGAATAAAACAAATAAATTCAATTTTAGTGGATTGTGATTTTCCTGTTTCGTTTGTTTATGGCAGTTCAAAATAATCCATCTCATGGATTTCTGAATCGGATTTTTTTTAATAAATTCCATGTAAAAAATTAATGTAAAATATTTCTTAAAATAGTTAATTGAAATTGATTTCATCTATACTTATGAATTGTAATGTTATTTATTTATATTCAACTCGGATTAATTCTTCTTTATTTATATTTGGTTAATTATGTTATATTAAAATAATTTAATATCAATTATCATTTTTATTAGTTTATTCATTTAATTAATCTTTATCTGATCTGAATTTGTAATGTTATGAATTACTTATCATTATTTTTTATTTCATTTCTATTCATTTTATTGTTATTCATTATATTTGTTATTCATCTAAATTGAATTCATTATTATTATTTCATATTGATATTTATTATTATTTCTATTTTATTATGAATTTAGTTTATTTATGAAATTCATTTTGTCATAAATATTTTCATTCAATATTGTTTATTGATGTGTTTTTATCAATTTGTATTTTATCAAATTGAATTATCATATTTGAAAATATTATGTATTTATTCAATAAGAAATGAATTATTATTTGTATTTCTATATTTCATTTTTATTCTTGTTATTATATTATCTTTCTATTATTTGTAGATTTTATCATTATATATTTTTTAAAAATATTGACTATTCTGTCATCTATATTCATTTATCTATGTATATTTAAATGAATAATAGAAGAATCATTTTAGTTCATTAAGAATATTTCATTTATTTATATTTTAATTTATTGTGTTAATTCAAATGATATAATACTTTATTCTTCATTACTTTACATATTAAATTGTCTTATTATTCATTTTTATTGTTATAATATTTCTCTTCTTGTTGAAATATCATTCAACCCCTTTTCATAAACAAAAAATAAATATGAATGAAAAATAACCATATGTCAATCAATTAAAATAAATAACTCGATTTTATTAATATTATAAAAAATTAAAATGAATATTAAATTTAATGAATGATG
>NW_008579104.1:0-589 GCF_000257125.1 Entamoeba nuttalli P19 | reverse complement strand
TATAATGATGTTTTATTCTTTATTTCATTAATTTAAATAAAATAATAATAAAACTAATAAATAGAATGTTAATACCATAAAAAATGAATTGTTAAATTTGAATATGAATAAATAATATCAATGAAATTTTCATCATTTTCCAATAACATTAAACACATTTTTTCAGTTTAATTAATGCTTTCAATATCCTTTCCATTTTTTTGTTTCTTCTATTTTGGATAATTCTTTTTAAAAATAATTTTTATTTGGTGTTTGGATTATGACATTATGTTGGTTAATCTATAAAAGAAGCAACTGAAAGGTTAAGATAACATTGATTATGAATCAAAAGAATTATGGAAATAGTAATTTTATAATTGAGTGTTATATCATTTAATGACATTTATAAAATGGAATTGTTTTTTTTTGTAGATCCTGTAATAATGAATATCTATAAATAGACAATTATTGTTACATATATATTTTGATGATTAATATAAACAAAATCATAATTAAAAAAGATAGATATTGTTTAACTGGTTACTTTCAACTGAGTCAAAGAAAATGTTTATTAGTAAGACACGTGTATTTTTGATTCAAGACACTGATT
>NW_008579103.1:0-563 GCF_000257125.1 Entamoeba nuttalli P19 | reverse complement strand
AAAAAGGGTTGACAATAGTCATAAACCCTTTAATAGAAGCTGGAAGACGGTTGCTCAATCAATCTTTTCATTCGTTTCAGTTTCAAAAGAAGTGGACAACTGTCTAATAAAACAGCAATGCGTTATCGTTTTCTTCTAAAACTTTTTTGTTTTCATTAAGTCGTTATTGTTTGTTTCACTTCAACTTTTGAAAGGATTCACCAGTTCACAAAACTATTTGTCCATTTTAATTATCAAATATCTAGAGTAACAATGAAAAACTACATCATTTATTCAGTTTGTAAATAGATTTTAAAAAAGATGTGCTAATTTATTTTTAATAATAAAAGTAAATTGAGAAGATAAACAAAAAAAGTGATTTTGGAGCTAATACGAGCAATGGGTGAAAGGAATGATAATTGCAAAAGAGTATGAAAAAGGGGTTGTTATAAATTTTTTTGTAAAATGAGAAAAACTAAAAAGAACCAAAAATATAAATCAAAAAAAAAAACAGAAATAATCTTAAAAAATCAGTGTACATATGAGTGATATTATTGAAGAAAAGATTCCTAGTAAAGTTGATT
>NW_008579102.1:0-1277 GCF_000257125.1 Entamoeba nuttalli P19 | reverse complement strand
AAGTTCAACTTCAAAAATATTGAACAATTTATTAGGAAAATTAAGAATTACAAGAAAATAATAATTATTCAGAAATGAATAAAATAATCAAGATTCATTAATATTGATTTATGTTGAATTGAGAAATGAGAGTATCTTTAAATCATAGAAAAGTCTATTTAAACTATTCAAAAAAAAAGAAAAAGACTTAGAACAAATTTTAATCAAGTTGTTATGTAAAAATTTTAATCAAGTTAAATTTCATTTTTGTAGATTAAAGCTATTGTTAATACTAAATTTGTAATAAACATATTGTTCTTATAAAAACAGACTAGAAAAAAAGAAATGGGAAATACACACAGCTCACCAACAAATTCCGTCCTTCAAATTAAATATCAAAATATTGAAGAAATTGAGAATGAACTAAACCAAAAAGATATTAAGTTTGAATAATTAATAGAAATTAAAATAAATAATAACAAATAACTTAGGGACGTAACTGTGTTTATTGGAATTGATTATACATCAAGTAATGTTGATTCTGGAAAAAGAACTTATGGAGGAAAAAATCTTCATTTGATAAGTGAAGAATTAAATCCATATCAAGAAGTGATTTCAATCATCTCAAAATATCTCAAAAAATATACTAAAGAAATTTATTTATATTCATTTGGTGATTCTATCTCACGAGGGACTTCAACATGTAATATGAACCAGAAAGGTGAGGCATTTCAGAGTTATGAAGAGGTCCTGGAAACATACAAAGTTACAACTCCATTTGTTACATTATCTGGACCAACTAATATCTCTCCATTAATTGAAAAGGCAATTGAAAAAAAAAGTCAAACACTAAACAAAACTGTTGTCATTTTGTTTGTTTTGTATCTAATTATAAGAAGAAGTTAAAAATCACCAATAGATTATGTGATGGTCAAGTAACTGATAATAAGACTACAATTAAAACTATTAAAAAGGCGTCTGGAAGTGGAATTGAAGTTATTTGTATTGGAATTGGAGACGGACCATTCGAGACGTTTAGAAATGAAATTACTGAAAACAGTCAAAACTTCCATTTTATTGAATATTCCACTCTAGGCGAAAGGTTCAAAGAAGAAAAAGAAGAAAAAATGGGAATCGCTACATTACAGTATTTAGTCAATTTATAAGACTAATTGATTAAGTTTTTTTGCTCATTTAAGACAATTATTAATATTTCATATTTTAAAAAAGAATAAGAAAGGAAAATACTCAAAAAATCAAGAAAATAAAGAGAAGAGTAATGTTAAGTTACTTGATTT
>NW_008579101.1:0-761 GCF_000257125.1 Entamoeba nuttalli P19 | reverse complement strand
TTTGTATTTCTTTCATTCATCAATCAATAATACATAAATTGAAATGAAACATATTAAAATTAGTTTTAAAATGAATAAATTTGAAATCGTCTTTCAATGTAATGAATCAACAATGAAAATGATGTTTAATGAATGTGTGAGACAAAATAGAAATTCAAATTATTCTCTTATTGTTTTGTTGATAATTCAATATGTTAATTGATTATTTTACAATTAAAATAATTCATAAAGAAAATAAAAATCTGAAACAATCATCAAAAGATGAAATATTTCATTTCTTTGTGTTTTTATTGTGTGTTGAAATACATATTGAAATAAAATATTCAAAAAAATTGAATAATCATGACTGAAAAGAAATGAATAAAAATAATATGTTCAGAACATGATTTAAAACAATATGTTTATATATGAAATATATAACATTGAATATGTTGAATGAGATTATGAAAATAATGAGTGAGAAGTTTATGAATATGGAAATAAAAGTAATTAAGAAAGAAATTGACAAAAATACATGTTATATTTCATAGGTATTGATTTAACAACTTATTCTCTTAAAAAATAACTCTAAATCAAACAGAATCAATAAGTATGATATAATTTATGATGATAAAATATTATCATTCTTCTGAAATAAAATACTTAAAAATAAAACAATAATTGATAAATTAATTACATTATTATTAAATGAAATTTTATGTTCAAACATCATTTATAAAAATATATATATGAATATTTATTTATGTTTAATTTTAATATTT
>NW_008579100.1:0-359 GCF_000257125.1 Entamoeba nuttalli P19 | reverse complement strand
AAAAAAAACTTGAAAATCATAATTGATGTCCACTGATACGACAAAACCACAATTTAATCTTGTAGAAAGAATTTTACAAACGGCAGTTGGACTGATATTAGACTCATCTTCATTACTTGTCTTAATTCAGTTACAAAGCTGCCAGTCATACCAAACGGATAAAAGTATAAGTGAAGCGATTGGAATGCCAGTAAATAAAGTTTCTAATTGTTTAAAACAATTACAGGAACAAAAGTTTATTGGTGAACTTCAATTTTCTGAAATGAATGGAGACAGAAGAAAAAATTCAACTGCGTATATTATTAAATATCAAGAAACTATTGAAAACATTGTATTTAAATATTGTAAAATTGTTAATA
>NW_008579099.1:0-683 GCF_000257125.1 Entamoeba nuttalli P19 | reverse complement strand
GATTAATACACATTTAAAGAGTGAAACAGTCTCACAACCAGTAGTTAAAGAACCACAATCAGAATCTGTAGTATCAACAATAGAACAAGGAGCTTCAGGAACAGATTCACATACAGATACAGAATCAACACAAACACTACCAACCCCAGGAAAGCCAGAAGTTCCAGAACCAACAGTTGCACCAGGGAAAAACTCCGAAAAACCATCACAGTCAACATCACAGGATGGTGTGACAGGACAACCATCATCAGTAGGATCATCACAAACACAGGATGGAAATTCACATAAACCAGAATCAACAAAACCAGAAGGAACATCATCGGAACCATCTACACAATCACCTCCATCAACAGACTCTTCACCAGCAAAACTCCCGGCATCAGAAAACCCAAAAGAAGATACACCAAAGTCTGATTCACACTCAACAGATTCACAACCAACCCAATCATCAACATCTCAAGACACAAAACAATCTTCACAAAGTACACCTCCACCAGTTTCAAAACCTGAATCACCAACATCAGAAAAACCAAACTCACCATCAGTAACACCTAATCAACTACCAAATACATCATCACAGCAAGATAGTCAACAAAGTAAACCAAAATCATCAGAAACAACTAGTCCAACACCAAATACACAAGCACAAACAAACCCATCTCAAAATTCAAATCCAACACCAT
>NW_008579098.1:0-977 GCF_000257125.1 Entamoeba nuttalli P19 | reverse complement strand
AGATGCATTTTTCTTTGCTAATTTTCGTACTCAAATGAAAATAACTAATAATAAAAATAAAAATGATAACATCAAAAGAAGAATAGAAAATAAAGAAATAATCAATGAATTGAAACAAAAAATAATCAATAAAAATTAATATTTCATAAAAGACAATATATTTATATAGAAGATAAAACACATAAGAATAATGAGTGATATGACAAAATGATAAAACCAATATTTAGTAATAAAGTAGAAATGTATAAAATTCACCAAGATAAATTAATAGACTAAAATAAAAGTAGTTTTACAAAATAGTCACAATAAATGAAATATTCAATAAATAATTTGTAAGAATTATGAAAAAACAAGATATTATAATTTCCATTTTAAATAATAATAAAAAAATAAATAAATAATAAAATGAAAAATATAATGAAATAATGTTTAGAGAGTAAAGGTGAATATAAACTGAATATATCATATAAACAATAAATGAAAGAGAGTAAATAAAAACAATAAGTTATACTGAAACTTAACTTAGTTATTTTATAGTTTCATAACATTTTATTTGTTTATAAATGAATGAGAAGATTTATTTGTAAATAAATAATAGAATAATTTCTGTATATTTAAATAATGAAACACCAAAAACAAGAGCGTGGAATAGAGATATTAGCCAACCATAAGAGACAATAAGAATTAAATATGAATATACCAACATAGTAATAAAATAAGATGAATGTTCACTAATAGGATAATGAAACACATCAACCAAAATACGTGAAAAATAATCTAATGAATCAATAATCCTTATAATTTCTTTATCTGTCAAAGTGTGTAACGTTATTTCATAAAGATATTAACATTTAATCCTTTTGATAAAGTACAAAAATGATTGTTATTATGAAAGTTAAGTAACGTTCATTTGCAATAATGTACCACACAATATAAAAAACACTTGTTCATCAGATGATAATGATGTAAAAAAAAAA
>NW_008579097.1:0-243 GCF_000257125.1 Entamoeba nuttalli P19 | reverse complement strand
TCATCAACTTAATTATTCTTCATTTAAGTTATTATTTGATTTTTATTTTGAATTGATGAATATTAAAACTCCTTATTCTTTATATTGATATTTTAAGAAGAGTATATCAATAATATTATGATTATATTTTATCTCCTTTAATATCAGAAACAACTTAACAAACACTCTTTTCTTGATAACATCTATATACTCAATTTAAACTATTCATTATCAAATGTATTTGTATGTTCATAAATAAATAAT
>NW_008579096.1:0-2183 GCF_000257125.1 Entamoeba nuttalli P19 | reverse complement strand
TAATTATTCAATTTGGACTTTCTTTTATTGAGTTTTAAATACTGAAAATATTAATTTATTATAAAAATAAAAACTTAAATTAAACATTATCAACAACTTTAAATACATTATAATTAAGAATATGATGTATATCATGCAACAATAAATATCAAACCAACAATGATAATTCAATGCTCAACAAATAATAACTCTGTTATTACTTCACAAGTTACCTGTTATAATTTATGACATTTTTTATTTTTTTCAACAAAATTTATAAATGCTGACTTATTATTTTATCGTACTTTCATTGAAAAGCTGTTTTTTATTTTCCTTGTTTCTTTATTAGCTCAGATAGTATTGGATATCCATTAGATTAATAATTTAATAACTTAAAATATATTTTTAAGATAATTTTCTTAACATCTTATTAAAATTGGTTAGATAAACGAGAACAAAATATATATTCTAAATCTGTTGTAGAACCAAAATAAAAGCTAGAATAGAGTGTTTTAAAACAATAAAAACTGTGTTTAGTTGAATAAAATAAAGAAATTTGAGTTATTTTTATTCAGAGACCTTCTTTGTTCCTTTAACAACTTCTCCCCATCCAACAAGCCTCCATCTTCTTTCTACTTTTCTAGACATTGCAATTTTTCCACCAACAGTAGTACAGACAGGTTTCATTAATGAGATTTGAGCCATATCATCTTTCAAAGCCATAACCTTACAACCAGTGTGAGTACTTCCAATGTTGATCATTAAAATATCACCAGCAACTAATGGCTTAACTAATGCTTCTCCATCACTGCTTTCAACTCCTAATAAACGAGCTAACAAATAGAATTTAATTTGAAGTTCAACAAATACAGGAGGCAATGAACCTACAATACCAGCAACTTGACCAGTAAGTTTATCAGCACGACAAAGTGATGGATCTAAACTAGTACCAACACCAATTAATCCTCCAGGAACAGCAAATTGAAGTTCATTTCTTTCAGCATGAAGTGAAATAATTTTAGTAAATAATGGTTTGCAAGTTTGTTGATTTTTACTATCTCTGAAATTAAAACCAGGTCTAATTTCTATTTCGTCACCAAGTTTTAACATTCCTTGTGATAAAGTTCCCCCAATAACTCCTCCAATTAAGTCCTGAGGTAAAGTTCCTGGTTTATTAATATCAAATGAACGAATAATAGTCATTCGTGGATTAACTTTAAAATCTCTTTGTGGAACAGGGATAGAATGACAAATATATTCACACACTACATCCATATTATATTTTAATTGTGCACAAATTGGAATAATTGGTGCATTTTCTGCAATACTTCCTTTAACAAATTCTTTAATTTGTTGATAATTCTTTTGTGCATCTTCTTTAGTTTTTACTAAATCGATTTTATTTTGTAAAATAATCATATGTTTTAATTTCATGAACTCTACTGCAGCTAAATGTTCACTGGTTTGTGGTTGTGGACATGGTTTATTACCTGCAACAAGTAATAATGCCCCATCCATAACGGCAGTTCCAGTAAGCATTGTCATCATCAATGAATCATGACCTGGACAATCGACAAAACTAACATGTCTTAATAATTGCATCTTATGACCACAACCTGGTACTTCACAAATTGGGTTGTCTTCCTTAGCTGATCCATAACTTCTGTAACAACCTGGTTTAGGACAATTTGGGTTTGTGCATTTATAAATCTTAGCATTAGCATAACCCAAACGAATTGTCATATTTTTCTTCAACTCTTCTCTAAATTTGACTGTATGTACACCTGATAATGCTTTAACTACTGTTGATTTACCATGAGCTACATGACCAATAGTACCAATATTAATTGTTGCTTGTCTTGAAATGACACAAGGTGTAAGAGCAGTTATTTCATCAATATTAAGAGAAGAAAGATCTTGCTTCATTAAATTTGAATTTGCATCTCCATTAGTTGGTGCTTCAATAACGATTTCCTCCATTGTCTTTTAAGTTTCTTTTCTTTTTTTCTAACTATTTTCAAATTTTTACTATTTTTTTATTATTCTTTTTATAAAACCCTATTTTTTATTTTTGTTTTTCTTTTTTATTCATGACAATGAACCTTTTTCTCTTTACTTAATGTCAATTTCTTCATTTAAAAGTGAAATTAATAAATAGACAAATCCTTTAGCTAATTACTTTTTATTCTATTGTCATCTCATGA
>NW_008579095.1:1792-2383 GCF_000257125.1 Entamoeba nuttalli P19 | reverse complement strand
AAAAAATAAACCATTTATAATGTTTAATTATCTTTCAATTTTTTGGTATTATCTATCCTTTTATCATCACTAAAAAATTTCATCATCGACCGTATCAACTACACCAACAGCAACATCACCAATAGCTTCTGCAATAGGAAGAGCATCAGTAATACCCTCCACAGCACCAGCAATAGTACCAATAACAGTAGCACCACCTATAACAGTGAGAGCAACAACAGCAGCACCATGACCCATAGCAGCAACACTAGTACCCATAGCAGCAGCACCAAGACTAACACAAGCAGTACCAACAGCAGCACCACCAATAGCACCAATAACAGCACCACCAAGAACAATACCAGCACCAATACCAACACCAACAGTAACAACAGCACCAGCAAGGGTAATAACACCTACAACTTTAACAACACCCAATAACTTATCTATAAATTTTCTTTCTTTCTTTTCTTTCACAGTTTTAGTATCAATTAAAACCCAATCACCTTCTTTTTCTTCTCCATTATATTTGGTTTTAATACATCTTCTGTATTTATTTATTTCATATGTTATATTAGATTTCGTTTCTTTTATTGTTTTACCCTTTTCTTC
>NW_008579095.1:1218-1580 GCF_000257125.1 Entamoeba nuttalli P19 | reverse complement strand
AATTATGTTTTCTTTGAATTGTTCTTTGTTAATCCTACCCTTTTCAAATTTTTCTTTTGAAAGAGAATTACTACATTTATTCCAAACAATACAAACGTGTTTCCAAATGTCTTCTATTGTGAAAACATTATTTATAATTGCAATAACTTCTTTAATATTATCAGTAAATTTACAATTATTAAATTCCATTGTTAATATAATTCCTTGTAATCCTTCAGCTCTAACACAATCAACAATATTTTGAATATGTTTATTATCAAAATTATTAGTATCATTAAGACCAGGTGTATCAATAACAACTACATCACTTCTATCCCCTTCTCCAAAACATTTAAGAGGAATGTCTGTTTCTGAATCTGGAC
>NW_008579095.1:578-1036 GCF_000257125.1 Entamoeba nuttalli P19 | reverse complement strand
TCAGTTGTTTCAGTTTATTAAATACCTTCAGTCGAATGATGTTTAATGTTTTATATTTGGATTTGGATAAAAAGAATTATAAGTCAGTGTATTTTGCGATAAAAATATTTTATATAATTTGTTATTTTTGTTTTATTGAAAGTAATAAACTTAATTGTATTGACGTTTGTTTGTTTTTTATTTCCTTATGTAAAAATATATCGTAAATAAAAATTATTTTTCGATAAGAAATAACATCGAATATTGTTTACGATTATTAACAAATAATAATTATTATGTAGTTTTATGACAAATAAAAATGTAAAAAATAATTTAGTGACATTAATTCTTCTTTATTCATTTTATTTTTGTTTGTTGATTAAAATAGCATTTTTATTTCATTAAAATTACTTTTCCTTCTCATTCAAAATTACAATCTCTCTAATTTCCTCTTACCCCCATTTCTTATTCACAAATAC
>NW_008579095.1:0-568 GCF_000257125.1 Entamoeba nuttalli P19 | reverse complement strand
AATGACTTTAAATTAATTTTTATTTTGATAGTTGTTATGAGAAATTAAATTGTTATAAACAAGTGAAATGAATTAAATATTTAATTATGTCATTTTATCATTAAATACTGTAATTTTATCTGTTTTATAGTTTATTTAAACAAATGGTAATTTGTAATAATGAAAAACAAACATTTAATTTATAATTGTTGAATGTATTTATTTGTTGTTTGTTTAATTCTTCATTCTTTTATGAATTTGTTTAACAATTACTACAACGTAAAATATTCTAAATAAATCATATGATTAAGCATTTGAATGACTTTATTTTATTTTTTATTTGCTTATTTTCTTTTGTCTTCTTTCTTGTTCAATTAATACATCATTCCACTTGTTTTTATTCTTTTTCTTGTAGTATTCGTTGTATAAAATATTCTTATATTTATTTCAATCATTTTCGATTTATTATTCATTTATCTCCATTCTTATCAGTATAATCATTTGAATTATTGTTAATTCTTCATTATTCTATTATCATTCTGTTCTTTCATTTTTCTCTTCAATTTCTTCATTTTAATTATTACATAAT
>NW_008579094.1:0-218 GCF_000257125.1 Entamoeba nuttalli P19 | reverse complement strand
AATGTTGAATAATAAGATAATTTAATAAAACTATTTATTTTATTATCTTTTTATAATGCACTTGTGTAATAATAAATAGTTAATAATTGAAGTTAGTATAACATTACCAAATTAAATCATTTTCATTTATTTGTTAATATTGTGTGAAATACATTTGTTTCATTCTTAAAATCTTCATTTTCATCATTTTTTTGTTATTCTTTCATTCTTTCATGATT
>NW_008579093.1:0-1441 GCF_000257125.1 Entamoeba nuttalli P19 | reverse complement strand
TGTAAATTATTTAAATGTATTTTTTCTTTGATAATTTTCGTACCCAACCAGAGTCATCTAAAACTGCAATTCTATTCATATTATCATTATTTGTAATATTTCTTTCCTTAATTATCAAACAACTCTTGTTACTTAATTCAATCTATATTCATTTAATTACTTCATCGATTCTTTGATGAACCATTTCAATCACTTTCTTTAAAGCACTTATGTATTAAATCATCATTGCATAAAGTCTATTTTAATTTCTATGAATTACTATCAATATCATTTCATTATTTGATATGACATTTTGTTTGATGATAAATAACGATAGAAAGAATCATCTTGTTATAGCCATCATTTCAATTTTACATACTCTAATACATTATTGGATGTATTCAAATTTTAATAACTAATTTTTCTACATATACATCAAAACAAATTGTATATATCATTGCTAATATTAAAAATATTTCAATGAATATATTAGCAATCGTTCATTCACAAAATCGTATATCTTCTTTGTATCTTAGAATATTGCATTCTTTCTTTTCTTTTTTATTTCACATTTCTTTCATTTTTATATGATTCTTAATGGTTCATTCTTTGCTATTAATCATATTTCTTTATACTATATTTGATTCATATTTATTTGACGTTCAGCATCATTTATTTCTAATTGATGTGTGATTTTAGTTTAATGATATAAATGAATGTCATCATTATTACATTCAAAAAAACTTATTTGTCTATAATTGTCTTGTGGTTTTGAATCGCCACTGTTGTAAATTAATGTTGTATCTCCAACTATTATTTGTACGGTGATATTTTCTTTATAATCTGTCATTGATTAAATTACATCTGTGGATTTCTCTTAAGAAAAGTTATGCGATTCAAATACTGTCATTTTATTTAATTAACGCTATGTTCTTTTCATGCAAAGTTTCTTTTCATTGAATATTTGTTTTTATTTTATTATTATAATTCACTTGTTATTATTATTTTTCTCTTTTTTCTATTATTCTTCTATTATATTTATTGTATTTGTCTATTTATTTCATATCCTTTTCAATTAATTATTTATTTCATCATCACTAAGATGTTCTATATCTTCATTTTCGTTTTCTTTATTTATCTTCCATTTCTTACTTCTATTTTTGTTTATTCTTTTCTATATTCTTTATTCATTTCTATTCTCTTATTCACATTGATTATATATTCTATTTGTTTAATTTCTTCTCTTATTAATAATATATTGTTCATTATAAAATTTATTTCTCGTTATTCTTTTATTTCTAATGTAATTTTTTGTTTATTAATATATCATTCAAATTTATTGAATTTTCTTCTTAGACTTGTAATTTCATTATTTCATTATTTTATATATTTATTTTATTGATATTTTGAGATACAATATTTATTTTATATCTTTCTTTTTGAATATCTTCTATATTTTCAC
>NW_008579092.1:633-1015 GCF_000257125.1 Entamoeba nuttalli P19 | reverse complement strand
TTGTAATGTTATGGTTGAATGAAAAAAATGCATAAATAATTTTATATTTCTTTTGAAATATATTTATTATAATTGTTAATTTCCATTAAACAATTATTTATTTATTCACAATGATTATATTTTATTTATTCATGAATTATTATTTGGCATGAATGGATGGAGAAATATTGTTAAATAACAAAATAAAAGAATAAAATATGATTAAATTGTTTATTATTTTATCTTCAATAAACAAAACGAAATATTAACAATATTGATTATTTCTTCTATTACATTGTTATTATTTAATATAATTTTATTTATTTGATTTTCATTTCATTTAATTCTTTTATTCCTTGTGTATTTATAATAAACATATCATTTCTATTCTTTTTTATTTCTA
>NW_008579092.1:462-623 GCF_000257125.1 Entamoeba nuttalli P19 | reverse complement strand
ATTATCTTATTTTTGTTTATCATTATTAATATAATTGTTTGAAATAAAATTACAAAATAAATTTTTATTATCACATATTCATCCATTCAAAAGAATTTTATTTTTACTTTCTGTTATGTTTAGTTTAATTTAATTTTTAACTCAATCATTTGAATAAATAC
>NW_008579092.1:0-415 GCF_000257125.1 Entamoeba nuttalli P19 | reverse complement strand
GAATTTTATTTTTACTTTCTGTTATGTTTAATTTAATTTAATTTTTACTCAATCATTTGAATAAATGTAACACTAATAAATTAATTTGTTTATTTTAGAATTGAATAGTGTCATTTTTTATTGAGTAATGTAAAAATAAAATTAATAAAAAATTAAATACATTTCATTCTTTTTAATGATAAAATAGACATACCACATGTTTATTAAATAATACATTAATTTGTATCAAATAAAAATAGAAATAATTGAAATAAAACAAATAATTTTATAATTCCATCATTTTATTTATTTCATTCTTCATTATTTTCAGTTCAACTTCATTCTCTTTGTTTATCTTTTATATTTTTATTTTCATCATCATTTCAACATATTCTTATTAATCTCGACTAGAATCACATTGAATATATTGTTTGTT
>NW_008579091.1:0-1937 GCF_000257125.1 Entamoeba nuttalli P19 | reverse complement strand
AATTAATTTGATTTTAAATTTATTTTAAATTCATTTTAATAATACTGTTTTTTGATGGTTTATTTAATGATTTCAATAAGTTTAAGTATTGATAGTATTGAAAAATGAGATAATTCTAAAAACTAAAATAAATAAATAATATATACTCATACATAAAATACAACATAATGAGTAATAACTATATGTTAATAAATAGCCATCAACCAGATTTAAGAGTATACATATTCATGTCAAAATACAAATAATTAAATAAGTATGTTAGTAGTTAGTATTTGGTATGAAGAAAATAACTTGGCAGACAATAGATTAATTGGTTAGAAATTCAATAACTTAAAAACTCATATAAATAAAGAAGGCGAGAATAAAACTACACAACATCATCAATAAATTATTTAATATATTTATAACATTAATTTAGTACAACTCATTTAAAAAATAAAAAGAATTAATTAGAAATTAAATTTATTAGAAATATTAAATACCTAAAACTCTATTAAGAAATTTTAATGAAAGAATAAAGAGAACTTTTTAATACCTATGTAATAGAGATGAAATGCATTCGACAAGACGTGTAGATACCTTCTTGAATAATTCTTCTTATTAATATTGAAACCAAAAATTTTGTCAACTCTTTTCTTCTATTTTCTTATTAATTTTTCACATCAACAAAGTCTGATGACTTTATATTATAATAACAAAAAATAATAATAAAGTTATTTAATAAAAGTTCATGTTATTAAAAACAAATCAGAAGATTAGTTCTGTCAACGTGGAACATTGTCAGAACACTGATAAAAGAGAACTGATGAATTATAAAGTATTAATGAAATTCCTTCTTTTCACTTTACTTACTTTTTTAGTATCTGCTGATGTAGTATCATTAAATCCAGCAAATTTCAATACTATTGTTGATGGAAGTAAACATGTTTTTGTTAAATTCTTTGCTCCATGGTGTGGACATTGCAAAAAACTTGCTCCAGAATATATTAAACTTGCTGATGCTTTCAAAGATAAAAAAGACATTGTAATTGCTGAACTTGACTGTGACAATAAAGACCATAAAGATCTCTGTGGAAAGTTTGGAATTAGTGGATTTCCAACCTTAAAATTCTTCAGAAAAGGAACTACTGAACCAATTGAATATGAAGGTGGAAGAACTGTAGAAGATCTTTCTCATTTTATTGAAGAAAAGATTCAACCTAAAGCACCATCTAATGTTGTTTCAGTAACAACTGCTACATTTGATAGTATTGTAATGGACCCAACTAAAAATGTCTTTGTTAAGTTCTTTGCTCCATGGTGTGGACATTGTAAGGCACTTGCACCAAAATATATTGAAGTTAGCAAGATGTATGCTGGTGAAGATGACCTTGTTGTAGCTGAAGTTGATTGTACTGCAAATCAAGAGACATGTAACAAATATGAAGTACATGGATATCCTACTTTAAAATCATTCCCAAAGGGAGAAAATAAGAAACCTATTGCTTATGAAGGAGGAAGAGAAGTTAAAGACTTTGTTACATACTTCAATACTAATTATGGATATGATAGAGATGAGAATGGAAAATTAGGTAAAACTGCTGGAAGAATTGCTGAACTTGATGACCTTGTTAAAGGATTTGCTAATAAAGAAAACAAAGAAGAAATTATAAAAAAAGCTGAAGCAATAGAAGGAGGAGCTTATTATGTTAAAGTTATGAAAAGAATTATTGAGAGAGGAGCAGATTATGTAGAAAAAGAAAAGGCTAGAATCAATAAAATCTTAGAAAACCCATCTATGAAAGCCAAGAAAATTGATGATTTCACTAGAAACTTGAATGTACTTGAAGTTTTCTAAATATAATGGTAAGAGAAAACAGTAAAAATAAATTAAATGATTTAGTTCTCCTAATTTTGGGTTTAATTTATTATTCAATAACAATAAAAAACCACTAAAA
>NW_008579090.1:0-233 GCF_000257125.1 Entamoeba nuttalli P19 | reverse complement strand
ATCAACATTAATTTGTTTAGCATGAACAAATTTATTTAATGTAATGTCATTGTCAATATGAAGAATAGTATTGCTGATATTAACCATGTTAAAATTTACTGATTTTAAACTTGATTCAATATTAAGAGTACATTCAGTTCTATCATCATCACATGGACAATGTGGATAATTAAATATATAATAACCAATTCCTGAATACGATGATGGTGAATAATTCATATTATTTAATGTAC
>NW_008579089.1:0-1065 GCF_000257125.1 Entamoeba nuttalli P19 | reverse complement strand
CTTCCTTTTCAATTATTTACTTCTTTTTCGCTACCAGAATAAACAAATGGATATAACATGAAATAAATAATAATAAATATAATAACCGATAGAAAGAAGAATAAAAGTGAAATAAGAGGTAAAAGTAAATTCAAAAGAATAAAATTTAAATATATCAACAATAATATAAAATATTGGAGTGTAACAATTGTTCAACAATTATCAATATTCAATATTCATTTCAATTTGTATTTTTCAACATATTATAAATGAAAAAGAATGAATGCAATTCAAATGAATAGTGATAATGGTATAGATAAATCAAATTCGTAGATAATCTCACATTTATTGAATATTAAATAGAATAATAATAAATATGAAAGAAAAATGAAAATAGATATATATAAAATAAAGGATATAATAAGAAGAACTAACAAAAGAATGAATAAAACAAAAATAAATGTAAACAAAACAAAAATAGATAAGAAATAAAAAGAATGAGAATAAAACATAAATAATATAAATAAAGAAAAAGAGGAAATAGGATATAATAAACATAAAAATCGAATAAAATAATGATAACGATAATAAAGAAGAAGAAAAGAATATAAAGAATAAAATGAAAATAATGAATTAATTAAGAAATTAATAAAAATATAACCAATGATGTTAAAATATACGAATACAAGTTAATTTAAATGATATTTTATAATAAATTCATAGAAGACAAAAAGAGTAAAAGTAACGAAAAGATGAAATGCATGAATAAATAGAATAAGAAGAAAGAATATATGAATAATAGAAAAAGACAAATTAATATTTGGTTTAATTTATTACAAATAAATATAATTGAGAAATAATAAATAATTCAAAATAATATATTAACATAAATAATAGCATATGTAAAGATTAATAAATATTAAAAAGATATTTTGAATGATAAATAAAAATAATCTAAACATAAATAAATAAGTAAAAAAAATAAAAATAGAAAAAAACAATATTATGAAAAGTGTGAAATAAATAAATATAAATAAAAGAAATAATAATTAAACAATAATACAAGAAAATTCATATAAATATTTA
>NW_008579088.1:0-609 GCF_000257125.1 Entamoeba nuttalli P19 | reverse complement strand
CAATTAATCTTTCTTTAGTAAAGAATGATTTACTTGGATAAAAATTAGGTAAACAAAAGAATAATGGAAGTGAATATAATACTGGATAAATCTTCATATGAATAGATAATCCAAAGAATAATGAACATAACCATATTTTTCTTTTATATAAGAAATAAAATGTTAAAATAACAAATAAACATACCACAGCTTCAGCATTTCCTCTTGTTGAAATAACAATTGACATTGGATTAAATGCCCAAATAGCAGTATATAATAATGACATAATAAATGAATTTGTTTGTCTTAATAAATTAAATTGAATACAGGCAATAATAATATCAAATATACTAAATAATATTTTTCCAAATTGTTCATTTAAAAGAATATCTGGGATTAATATCTCTGCTAATAATGGTGTATATCTATAAGTAGCTCTTCTATAAGGTGATTCTCCATTAACTAAATATCTTGATGCATCATTATATACATCATAATCAATATCAGTATATCTTACATTAAATTTTTGGTCTTGATACATTCCATAGACTATTAATCCCATTCTAATTCCTAATGCACTAAGGAAAAATAAACTAATTCCAAAAGCTTTAAGTAAAAGAATACAATTCC
>NW_008579087.1:0-315 GCF_000257125.1 Entamoeba nuttalli P19 | reverse complement strand
GAAATGGATAAAACTGTTTTAAATAAATAAATTGGAAATATTAATTATTATTACAGATAATAAAATAAATATTTAGAATGATAAAAGAACAGTGAAAAAGAATAATATTTTCAATAATGGTAAAATACATAATAATTATGAATATTTAATAAAATATTGCATTTAATTGATGTGAATAAAAAATGGAAATATACATTAAAAATATATTCAATAGAATGAATGAAATAACATCAAATAAATAAAATGATGTAGAAAATTCAATATTATTTTTATTTAATCTATGAATTTTTATTCAAATAATAGTGGTATTTCATT
>NW_008579086.1:0-601 GCF_000257125.1 Entamoeba nuttalli P19 | reverse complement strand
TTGTTGAATTTCTTCTTGTCTTTTCTTTCTTTTTTCTTATACTTCTTTCTTCTTGTTTCTTTCTCTTCAGACTTCCTAAATATTATTGATGATTATTAATAGTATATTCAATTGATTGTTAAATGTGTAGAAGTGTTTCTACTCATTCTTTAATTAATTGATTGTCTTGTTTATTAACTCTTCCATTTTAATTTGATGTTTATAAGTTCAAAATAATATTAAATAAACAGTTAAATACAATTTATTAATACGTCAAGTCATGTATTATTTTATCATTTAAAAATGTTATTCATTTTTGTTAGCACTTATAAAAACAAGAATTATATAATAACTAGTATCTGAAGTAGCGTGTGTTCAGTGTTATATAATAAATAAAATAATAAAGATATTGTAATGATAATAACTTATTTAATTTAAATGAAGTGAAATACATTTGTCATTACTATTATTCTTTTATATTCTTTTATTGTTTCTCATTATTATCATTTTCGTTTAATTAATGAAATGAATATAGTTATTTATTCCTCATTTATTCCTTATTTGTATGTTTATCTGATGTTATGTAATAAAAATTATTTATTAATCAGTTAAATTTTTATTT
>NW_008579085.1:0-711 GCF_000257125.1 Entamoeba nuttalli P19 | reverse complement strand
TTAAAGAATGGGCTAATGAAAATAGAAAAACTAAAATATGACAAAATAATTCCAGTATTACTTTCAACTAATGAATTAATAAATAAAGAAAGTAATAAATTAATAAAAGAATTAAAAATTGATATTGACATCGAGAAAGAAGTTGTAATACAAAACATGATGGATGTCATGGAACATTGTTTCTATAATAATTGAACTTACTTATTTGTATTAACAATGGTAAACATCAACAACTCATTCTAATAAAAAGAATGATAATAAAAAACAACTGTATTAACACTTAACCGACTAATTTTTTTAGTATTTTTATTATTCATTTGATATTATAATAGGGCAATACTTAAACATTACACTTGAACTGTAACATTTTATTTCAATAATAATTGCTTTTTTTGACAATAAACAAGTTTGATTGGAAATGAACGATTAAAAACTATAATGATATTAATTATTATTAGTAATAATACAGGATATTAATTCATTGAAATTGATGATAAGAGCAATAGCATTGGTTATGTTTTTTTAAATATATTCCATGATTTGTTATATTGCCAAAAAGACTGTAACTATTTTGTTTTCAAGACAGTCTAAAATCATCAATAAATGGAAGTTATACCTCAAAGTAGAGTGACTATTGAGTTTAAGTCTTAAAAATGTATTTTTAAATTACAACAACCTTTCTGAAAGCCAAATACCCTCTTTGACATAATG
>NW_008579084.1:0-335 GCF_000257125.1 Entamoeba nuttalli P19 | reverse complement strand
AGATGAATATCCAGATAATATCTCCACAATCAATTTCTTGAAATGAATCTATGAAACTATCACCAATATAGATTTCCTGAATACTAATTTATACGAAATATTAATTGAAAATAGAATTAATAATAGAATGGCTATAATCACCCCAATGAACTAGAATGTGCTATTAAATTTATTGCTAATTTGAAAGTAAATTGAAAATGACAAAATAGAATGATTTTTGATTAAATATTTATAATAATCAAAGAAGTATTTATTAAAATTATTTAATGAGTGGTTGAATAATCCTAATGAAATACCTCCTCACGTTATTCAAGGAAGAACAATATTAATATATA
>NW_008579083.1:532-27971 GCF_000257125.1 Entamoeba nuttalli P19 | reverse complement strand
CTGATGAAAGCAGTAATAGAAGATATATTAAAAGAATAAATACGGAAGTAAAACCAAAAAAATAAAAGAAATAACTAAGTTAGAATAAACATTATTAGAACCTTTTTAATGAAAGAAAAGAATAAAGTAATGTCTTGTAAATGAATTTATTTATTCATTAAGCCACATAACCATATAAATTAGCAGTTGTGACTAATGGAACTATTGCCCATCGTGACACACAATAGATTAAAGTACCAAAGAAAATAGAAATTGGTAAAGCAGGAAGAGCTTTATTAAAAACAACTAGTAAAATGAGAGTACCAAATAGTCCCTAAAGATATGAGTTTTATTTATTTTTCTTTACAAAAAAGGATGAACAATAACAAACAGATAATACTGCCACTGATCCACTAAATACAATTGTTAAGTCATACATTGCACACCTTCCAACTAATACACTATAAAACACAAAATCACCTAGTCCTAACTTTACTCCTTTTCCATGTGTAGATGATAGAGTGAATGGGTTTGAATCAACATTTAGAATTTCATTCTTAGAATCATCTGGAGATGCCAGTCCCATCCATACCGCTGTGGAATAAACAAGTGCTGGAATTGGTTCTTTTCGTTCTTGAGCCAAATTAACAAGTATTCTTAATGGTCCTTTAGGACATAGTACAGCAACTAAATCATAACATGCCATTCCAATAAGTAAAGTCCATGTAGTCCATTCTGGGAGATTTGTAAAGAATGAAGCCATGAAAACACTGATAATAATCATATAAAATTGGTTTAATTTCATTGGAGAAATATAAAAAATTGAGATAACTCCAAGCACACCAAAATTAAAAAGAAGAAAAGCAAATGAAATCCAGTCAACAGGCCAATTGAATACTGATAATAAACTTTTCATAATTGACCCACCAAATAACATTAATAATAAAATTACACTAAATAATAACCATCCTACTATTAATTTCATACATCTATAATAAAAAAGAAGAACAAATACAAAAGTTACTATTACAATCATAATAATGAAGATAACTGATACAATTATAGCAATAAGCCATATAGGGATAGTTGTTGATGATTCGATCCCTTCAGAAAATATGTATGAAGTTGCTTGTGAATAAAGGTCATTACTTCTTTCTAATAATTTAACAATAATAACAGTTAATAATAAAGTAATAGCAACAGGAGTAATAACAGCGTTAACACTTTCACTGTATTCAGCAAAAGTGATCATTTCAACTTCTTCTTCATCGCTTTTATTTTCTTTATTTTCTACTTTATTTTTTGAAAGTTGTTGTTCATCAGAAATAACATGAATTTCGTTTTGTTCAGAAAGGGTATCTATTTCTTTATTTAAGCTTTCGTCATCTTCTTCTTTAAGACGGTGGTAATGTGTTGTATCACTCATTTAAACTTGAACTGAATATTCAGTTCATAAATGAATATTGAAGAACCATCATTCACACTTCATCCAACAAACCCTACAAATAATCGTTTGGTTGAGCGTCTCAAAGAATTACGTAAACAATATCAAAGATTAGAAGAATTAAAAAAGGTAGTGGTAAAAGAATTTTCTGCAACAGCTTGTTTACTTGATAGATTACCTGAATTTTATGAACAAAAATATATTGAAAAATTTAAATGTGAACCTCCTCCATTTCATTTTTCTAAAGACCGTGTTCCACCATTAGATGAAAGACAATTAGAAGTTGGATGTTCACATTTATTAAATCCTTCTATTGAACTTGAAAACTTTCCACAACTTATTGATTTAAATGAAGATAATTTTTTTAGAACAAAAGAAGAAATAGAAAATTGTCAAAGAGAAGAAGAAGAAGAAAATAAAAATGAGAGTAATGAAGATATAAAGAAATCTATTGATGAATTTTTATTGAATGAAAATGAAATAATTGATGGAGAAGATGTTAGTTCTGATGAAGTTAAATTACCAAGACTTAATAATGAAAAAGAGATGTCGCAACTAAAGAAACAAGCAAAAAAATAAGCTATGTAATATAAATGTTTAAATAACTATAAATATAGTTTATCAGCAAAAGGTGTAGATTTAAATGAGAACGTTAAAACACCTTTAATTGAAGATGTTTTTAAATATTCTTTTATTTGTTCTTGTTTAAAAAAAGGTGGAATGAATGAATAACTAAGAAATCTTTGTTGTTGTATTTCTCTTATTACTGTGTCAATAGAAGATTTAGTAAATAAAGGTCTTTGAGGTGAGATATTAAGATATAAAAATGTTTTAATATCATCTAATGGAATATGAGGACATAGTCTAAGTCTAATATCTTCATCTTTAAGTATTTGAGGATCATCTAACATTAAAAGCTTAGATAATTCAAGACATAAAGGCATTTCTTGAAATGAATAATCATAAGAAAAAATTGTTGATAATAAAATATTACCATCATTAGTAGACAAATATAATTTATTTAAATATGATTTATATAATTTTACATCTAATGCATATAATGAAATATGTTCTAATAAATTCTTTAATGAGTCAGGAAATCTTAATTTATGAACTTCATTCATAATTTCTTGATAATTTGGTTTTGGTTCAAATTGATAAGATTTCATTAACTTATCCATTAATTTATCTGCAATAAGACAAGTTTTAGAAGTACAAAATTCAGTACATTCTCTCCACATTTCTACTCTTTTAGATTGATTTTTTGCATTAAGAAGTATTATAGTTTCAAAGAATGAAATAAATACATATTGAGTTTCTAAGAAAGAGTAATCATTACTTAAAAATTGATTAATACATTCTTTAAATAATACATCATTATTCTTTTGTACAATAAGAGAGAATAATACACAAGATAATAAAGTAAATTTACTTAACTCTTCTTTTATTTCAAATATTATTTTACTTTGTTCAGTACCAGTTATAAAATGATCTGCAAATTCTTTAGATGTTTTAAACATAAATTCACGATAATTATCCATTGAAGTAATTTCATTAATAATTTTTATAGTTTCTTCATCAAATAAATAAAATGGTTTAGCTATTAAACATGAATTTCTAGTTGCTATTGGTTGTTCAGTCTTAATATCTCTCATTGAATATCTTTTTCTTGAAACTTTAATTTTTTCAGAATCAAAAGTATTTCTAACTGGTTTTTTAATAGAAGTTGAAGGTTTAATTTTTGAAGTATTTTGAGTATTATCACTTGGTAATATAAAATTTTGTTCATCCTCTTTTTCAACAGTTTTTATAATTGGACTATTAGCATCTTTTATTGGAATATTAGCAATTTTTGAAATATTACTATTTGGATTTATTATTTGAGTAGAGATGATATATGAAATAATATATTCTTCTCCTTTTTTATTTTTTTCTTTTGTTTCAAATCCTCCAATTTGATTTTTAAATTTAAAAACTTGTGAAATATCTATTTTAAATTGAACTAACACTTTTTTTTCTTTTTTAATTTTAAGACAAATATCTTTTGTTTGGTACCGACTTTCTGATACTTTTTTTAATGTCGTAGTTAATGATATGTCTTTTCTTATATTTCTATTCATTTGAATATCTTCTATTATCCCTTTCTTATTTTTCCCTGTTTTCCATTTAATAAATACAAATTCTTCTGTTTCATTTGTAGATGTTATTTTATTAATTGTAATTTGAATTGTAACTTTCTCTTTCTTTGAACTCATTTAACAACAATTCAATTTTTAGTTCATTAGGTAAATCAGATTGTTATCTCTAAACAATAACTATAATTGACAACTAAAATTATTTTCTTTGAGTTAAATTATCTTTCCGTTGTTCTTAATTTTTATCCAAAATAGTTAATTTTTAAAAAGTTTTGATAAAGTTAATAAAAATCCTTATTGTTATTCTTCATATAGAACATAAAGAACAATCGTCATGGATTAAAACAAACAAATGTTTTCTTTCTTATTTTATTTGTTCAAAAAATTTTATTAGTACTAATTTATTATATTAAAATAAAAAAAATATACATTATTATATATCATGACTAGAATTTCATTATTAAATAAATTATTATTTCTTTTTTTTTGGGTTTATTTTATATTAGAGGAATAAACAATATTAAAAAATTTAACAATTTATTATCTAACTGCCATAATCAAAGAATTTAATAATAGCGTTTCTTTCTACACATAACTAAAATATCATAAACTTTACTTAAAACTCACTCTATTAAAATTATTAATATTTTTATTATTTGATTCTGACAGTTATTATCTCATTTAGTATTAAAAAAGTTCTTAACAATAAAAACTGAAAAAAAAAATTATAATTGTTTCAATATTGATTTTACTATCTTTATAAAGAAATACTCTCATTTTTCTTCCTTTTTGTAGAAAAGATAATATATATTCAAATGTTTTAAAAAGGAAATCTTTCTTAAAATATTCTTCAAAAATTCTTTTTTTTTTAAGTTAAAGAAGTATTATTTTAAATATTTCAAAGGAAAAAAGTAAATAAATGATGATGATAAAACTATCAGTTTCAAAACATTCAAATAAGGATTAAATGATAAAATAAGTAAAGAAGTTATAATAAATGAATAATTTTCAAAAAGAATAAATTAGTAATATAAAACAAAAAAAAAAGAAAAAAAAAAAAAGAAAAGAAAAACTTATTTAAAAAGAAAAAAGAAAAATCAATGGTGTTAATTCAACATAGTACTCTTTTTGGACATGGACCAGCAGTATTATATACATTCTTTTATTTTTGTTTATCAATATGTGGAATTTTATTTGCGTGTAGTTTTAAAGATTTTGGAAGTAAAGAATCATTAATACTTAAAATAATAATATATGTAATACCCATTTTCTTTGGAGTACTTATGATGACATTTTATTTTATGCAAAAGAAGACACTAAAAATAGTATGTATTGCATATGCAGGAGCAATGGTTTCTATGTTTATTGTTGTTATTTTTTTAATTTTATCAATTATTGGATGTGGAATTTTACCAAATACTTGGAAAAGTGGTGATATGGAAAGAAGAGTTATAAAAGAACAAGAGGTTTGATAATACATCATTTTTTTTAAATGAAATAAATAATAATATTAACAATAAATAGAAACAATGTTGTTTTGCTTATACAACAAAAACATATAATGGAGAAATATTTGCTTTTAAAGATTGTCCATTAATTAATTGGGATAATAACAAAATTAATATAACTAATTGTCATCAACTTGATGATAATAATGAATTTTGTCCAGTTTCAGATTTACAACTTGATAAGAATATTTGTAATCTAAAACCTCATCCAGATTTAGCTGTAATGATTACTCTTGCAGTTCTTGAATTTATTCAAGTATTACATTTTAGTATTTATTTAACTGCAGGATTCTTTTATCTTAGAGAACGATTGACTGAAAGTTGATAATAAAATGTAAAAGTGAAAATTTTCATGTTTTCAACATTTCTAAAAAATATTTGAATTATTGATTGAAACTATTTATTTAATAACAAAAAACTAATAACAAAACTATTCTTATTAATAATTATTTTATTATACAAAAAATAAAAATTATAAAATAAGAACTTAAAAATCATTACTAAGTTGGTTATGGCAATACCATTCTATGGGATTACTCCTGGAATGACTTTGTTCCCTGGGGCTTTTCAACAACCTCTACCACTAAATGAATGTTTGAAAAATAGTGTTGATGTTAGACAAACACTCACAGAATATAGAATTACAATTCAGACTCAAAAAGAGTCATGGCTTCAATGTATTGGGTATGATGGGAAAATTTTCTATGTTAATTGTAAAACAAAAATATTAACTGAGGAGAAACCTGATATCTTTAAAACACCAGAAGAACTTATTCTTGCTACATGTCCTTGGAAAGAAATTGAACAAGATGGAAAGGTAGTATATAAAAATAAAAGAACAGGAGAAATTGTTAATGAACAACCAGAGATATATAAATTAGTTACTCAAAGAATACAACAACTAAAAGAAAAGAATGAAAATAAACAAATTAAAGAAGAAAACGTAAATAAAAAAGAAGAAATGATTCAAATGCTTAAAGATATTGGAGTTAACTCTCAATCAACTTGGGAAGAAACAAAGAAAAAAATGAAAATTATAGATGGAATGAAAAAGAAAGAAGTTAGAGGTATTTTTAATGAATACGTTGGAACATTAAAAGAAGAAGAAAAACTTAAAATTGAAAAAGAAAAAAAAGAAAATAGAAAACGATGTGAAGAACTTTTGAGCCAAATGATACAAGAAAGAATTATTACAATAGAAATGGTATGGGAAGATGTTATTAAAATTATAAAAGAAAAAAATGAATTTTTAACATTAAGTGATAAAGATATTATTGAAATATGGAAAAATGAATTAGTTATTGAAGAAAAGAAAGGAATTGAAAAATGGAGAAAGTGTATATCAGAAAATGAACAAATGAATAATGAAATGACACGTGATGCATTTTATAAACAATGTGATTTAATGAATATACCAAAATATTATCAAGAGAAATTATATCAATTTTATCTTAGAGATATAGAACAAAAAAATGAAGATAAGAAAAGAAAACAACAACAAGATGAACAATTAAAGAAACGATTAGAATTAAAAGTAAAAACTATTCTTATTGAAATGAGTAATAAAAGAGAAATTTTATATGGAGATACTCCTGATAATTTTCTTTTAAATGTTAAAGATATTAAATTAGATGAGTCAATAAAATTAGATTTGTTTAAAAAAGAACAGTCTTATTTAAAAGATCAATACTTAAATGTCTATGATGATGTTAGAGATATTATTAATTCTAATTTTGGTGTAATAACACCAAATATGTCAACCACTACATTTATTAAATTCTATTCAATTTTTGATGGAAGAGTAAATTGTTTACCAAGAAAATATCTTGAACTTGCATTAACAGAATTATGTTCTCATTCTTCTTTAGATTCAAAAAAACATTCTCCACCATCATTAGACCTTCCATTAGAAAAAAAGAAATTAATTTAAATTTGATTGTTTTAAGAAATTAATTTATTAACAGTTTAAATATAATTAAAGATACTATCATCAATATCCATATCAACAGAATGAGAACTAACGTCTGCCGTTGTAGATTTTAATGATTGAGTTTGTTCTTGTACAACAGGAGTTAGAGGTTGGTTATTCGATAAATGACTTACACTTGATGAAGCAATAGAAAAATTTGTTGATATACTTTTCTGAGTTTCAAATACTTCTTTATTAATATTTCTAATAGAATTAAATGTTAATGGATTAGTGTCATTTGTTTTATGATTTGTATCAAGTGTTCTTACATAATCAGTATCATATAAAGAATTTCCAAGATAATTGCCAAAAAGTCTTAATGCTCTCTTTCTTCCATCACTTACTGCTTCTTTTTTAGCAAGTTCAATAGCCATTCCCTTCTTTGGCATTTCTGACATTCCAACACCAACATCTTCATGATAAACTCCATTTTTAAGTGTAACTCGAATTACAGCAGTCACTCCAACTTTAAATTTACCTTTATCTACATCAACATAATCAACATTTAAATTAGTAATACAACAACTCCATCCATCAAAACCAAATAATGCATTCGATAATTCTACAGCTTTCCAACTCTCTAAATATGTAAGTTTCATATTAGAAGGACCAGGTCTTACACTAACAAAATCAACTGGAACTTTTTGTTCTAACATTTGTTGAATTTGTTCTGGTCTTTCAAAAGTTCTATTTCCAAATCCATTTGAGGTATCTGTTTCAGTCATTTGATTATTATTTGTTTCTAAGTTCTAATTTATAAGGTTATAATTGAGGATTTATTCTTTTTTTATATCAAATAGATTTGAGAATTTTACATTATTATTTACTCATTTTAAAGTATGTTATATATAACTTAAATTAAAACCTTCTATTTTAAATACTTTCAAACAGCACTAACTAAAAAATATTAATTTCAATTAGACTTAATGAAAATTGATATTGTACTATGCAATAAAGGGGTTATTGGAGAACCAGTTAATGGTTATGTTGAAGTAACTACAAAACATCCAATATTTATTAAAAAAGTTAAAGTATTATTTAGAACAAAAAGTAGATATCCAAATTATACTAATAGTGGGTCAATTGATGCTAGAGAAAAATCAAATGTTTATATTTGGAGTGAATGGCTTAAAGATGATATTGGATTTCAAAGTATTGAAACAGAATGCTTTAGTGAACATTATAGTATTAAAGATGGAAGATTTACTGAATATGCACCTGGAGTAAATCGTTTTCCATTTGAAATTGTTTTACCAGAAAATAGTTGTGTAACCGTTGTTATGGGAAATTGCCATTTGAAATGGGAAATGATTGGTTTGGTTGAAGAAGAAGATTCTACAATCCATAAATCTCAACCAATCGAATGTCCATTATTATATTCTCAACGTACTATCGATGATTATAGTCCAATTGATTTAGAACATGATACAGAAAAATTTAATATTAAATGTTCTTTACAAACAAATAAAGTTCAACAAGGAGATATTCTTAATGGTCAATTAATTTTTAGAAATAAAATGGATAAACCCCTTGAATTATTTGTTAGTTGTGAGTCTATTTTGGAAGCATTAAAAAAAAATAATTCTGCCATGGATAAGAGAATATTTTCTCATTGTAAACATACAGTAGGTACAGGAGTAACTACTCTTGAGCTTAATATCCCAATTTCACCATTACAACTTCCTACAGTTATTGCTCCTCCATTTTCATTAACAAATAGTATTATTATCAAAGTTTCAGGAACAAATCTTAATTCTAAAGAAGAATCCGGAATGATTGTTCCAATTGAAGTATTTACACTTCCATTAAACAGAAAGAATATGGTAGAATATGCTACGTCATTAGGTTATTCATATTTGACATTCAAAAAAAAGAATTTTTATGGAACCCATAAAGTTTGTCCACCTAAAATTAACTTTAAAGAAGGGGTCGAAGAGGTTAGAGAAATTGATTCTAATATTCCTTATTTTATTGATCATATCAATAGAGTTGTTTATGATGATAAAACAACAAAACACATTTGTGATAAAATTTATCCTGAAGAATTAACATTATTACCTCAAGGATGGAGTTCTGGCTATTTTAGAAATGAACGATATTTTATTAATGCCTTAACTAATGAAACTACATGGCATGACCCAAGAGATAATCCATTACCACAACACGTTATAGAAGGTGTAACTGGATCACTTTCTATTATCCCTATTCAAGCAGAAAGTGTTGGAAAAGATAAAGGTATTGAATTAGAAATATTACTTGGTAAAACTAAAATTAAATCATCAATTGCTAAAGGAATTGATGCTGAATTTGATCCTATCCCAATACGATTTAATTTAGACCAACAAAGAAATAATGTGTTAGTTTATGTTTATGAAAATAAAGAATTATTAGGTGTTATTGAACTTGATTTAACTGAAATGAAATTCTTTTCTAATATTAAAAGATGGTATTATCTTCATCCAATAGAACATCAACGAACTGAAGCAATGGGAAGAATTTTATTACAAATTGCTTATGCATCTCCTTTAGATAGACCTCAAATCACTGAAGGATTTGATTATATTTCTAAAGCTCATTGGTACTTTTATCCACCAACCTCTCAATTTATGGAATATGTTAATAAGCTTAATGAATTAAGAACTAAATTTAATAAAGAGCCATTAGTTAAAGTTTATGATAATAAGTATATTGTCTTAGCTAGAGAATCATACATGTACTTTTTCCAAATTGATGAAAGTATTGACTCTGAATTTAGTGTCACTAAGAAAACATCTACTCAACAAACTAAACTAACTAAACCATACATAAAAGTTGACTTAACAATTAAAGTAGCTGAAGTTAGTATTATTCCATGTGAAGTTACATATGAGAAACCAAGAAGAAGATTTTCATTATCTATTAAAAAAGGAAGTAGGTCTTCCAGTAGAAAGAGAGAAGATATAATTGAAGGTGATGAGATTAGACATGAAAGTATATTTGGTAGGTCATTATCTAGACATGACAGTAAAAGTAGGGGATCAAGCAAAGACAGAGAAGTAGATCCAGAGGCATATGAAGAGTTACTTTCACCACAAACTCGTTCGAGAAGTCGTTCTTCTTCATTTGTTCAACGTTTTAATATTTCTTTGTCTTCAGAAACAAAGAAGCCAACGTATGTTATTAATACAAAGAAAAGAAAAGGGTCAGTTTCAACAGGAAGTCCATATTCCCTTGAAAGCCATGAAGAATTAGAAGTTATGAGAAATGATGAGAATGAAGGTATTTTATTAGATTAGTAACAAAAAGATTTTTTTTTGTTATTAATCAAAAAAATCTATAACCTTCTTATAACTTTTTTTAATGTTATAAATATTTTATGTTTATGAAAAGAAACTTCAAAATAATATAAAATTAGTTTAAACAATAAAAAATAAAAAAACAAAAATATATTTTATATTTTTTGTTATATAATAAAGATTTAATAAAAATATTTATCTAATAAATGTTTTAATGAAATTAGTGGATTGGATTTGCCATAGAAATAGTTTGTTAAAAAGAAAAATATATATTCTGTATAAAGAATAATTAAAAGCTAATATAATCTTAGGTTCATATCCACCCATCTTCATTCAACAACATAAAAGAAATAAAAAATTATTTCCAAGTAATGAAATATCTACAACAAAATATTCCATTTTTTCTTTCATATTTAAATTTTTATATTACCAATATAAATTATTGACAAATGTTTATTTTTTAATAAATATGATAATTAGTTGTATTCCTTTTATTTCAACAGTAACACCAATTACTGCAGTTATTCCAATTATTATTGTTCTTTGTGTTTCAGCAATAAGAGAAATTATCGAAGATTTAAAAAGACATCGTTCAGATAAAGAATTTAATAATAAAAAGTTTAGTACTATTACTGATGGAATAGAGACTATTAGATCGTCCAAAAGTATTGTTGTTGGGGATTTAGTTATTTTAACTAAGAATGAAATTATACCTTGTGATTGTGTACCTATTTATTCGTCTTTACCTGATGGTATTTGTAAAGTAGAAACGGCTGCATTAGATGGAGAAACATCATTAAAAACAGTTTATGTACCTAAACAATTATCTAAAAGTTCAGAAAATTCAGCACTTGATTTTAAAGGGATGTTAGAGTGTGGATTTCCTACATCAAATTTTAATGATTTTAAAGGTTGTTTTAAGTTTAATGGAGAGAATATAATAACATTAGACTCAAAAAACCTTTTATTACAAGGTTCTGTTTTAAGAAAAACTGATAAAGTTATTGCTGTAGTATGTTATACAGGAAAATATACTAAACAATCATTAAATTCTTCAAAACCAATAAATAAGAATTCAACATTAGATCACCGTTTAAATCAATTTGTTCTTTCTACTGTTTTCTTCCAATTAATCCTTTGTAGTATTATGGCAGGATTTGCTAGTTGGAAATATAAAAATGTAATACAAGATGAAGGGTATTGGTACCTTCATTCAATTGACCCACAATGGTCTACAATGACTTATTCAATAAAAAAGTTCTTTGGATATTTTAATTTAATATCATATACTATTCCAATATCAGTTGGAGTTACAATAGAGGTATGTAGATTTATTCAAGGAAATATTATGGAAATGGATGATGACTTTAAAATTAAAGAATTTGATTCTGAAGGTACAGAAAAAGCTGTTGGAATGAAAACAAATAATTGTTCAATGATTGAAGAAATGGGAGGAGTTCAGTATATTTTAAGTGATAAAACAGGAACATTAACGTTTGTCTTTCTTTATAATTAAATAGAATAAAAAAAGCTTTTTAACTTAATTAAAATAGTGAGAACAAAATGCGGTTTAGTAAGTGTAGTATTTATGGTGAAATATATCATAATGTTCTAAGAGGGAGTATTCAAACAAGAATTGTAGATAATCCAAAGTTACTTGATTTTCTTTATTGTTTATCTCTATGTAATTCATGTACCATAGAACATTCAGATATTGGAGATTATAATTATTCTTCATTTTCTCCTGATGAAGAAACACTTTGTGATGCCTCAAAGAAGAATGGAGTAATTTTACAAGAACATACTCAAGAATATATTTCATTAGATGTACTAGGAGAACATCAACAATTCAAATTAATATGTCAAATAGAGTTTACAAGTTCAAGAAAAAGAATGAGTGTTTTAGTAGAACGAGATGGGTTATATATTTTATATTGTAAAGGAGCTGATAATGTAATAACCCAACTGTTAGATGATAGTTCAAAAGAACTTGTCAAAATATCACAAATTCATGCTAATAATTTTGCAAGTGAAGGATTAAGAACACTTTTTATTGCAAGAAGAATTTTTACTTCAGAAGAAATTCTTCAATGGAAACAAAAGTTTGATTCAATTGATCCATTAGCAAATGACATCAAACACCAACAAATGAAATTATATGAACAACTTGAAAATCATTTAGAATTAATTGGTGTAACTGCTATTGAAGACCAACTACAAGAAGATGTTCCATCAACTATTTCAATGCTAAGAGAAGCTGGACTTAAAATATGGGTAATTACTGGTGATAAAATGGAAACAGCTATTAGTGTTGGATTGAATTGTAAATTATTTATTTCTGGTCAAAAGATGATATATTTTAATCATACTTCTGAACTTGAATTTGTTGAACATTTAGATCAAGAATTAGAAGAATTGTATGGTTCTAAAGAAATAAAAGATAATTTTTTAAATCAAAATCAACCACTTGGCATTGTTATTCATGAAAATAATATCGATTGGTTTATTAAACATCAAAAAAAATTTAGTTCTCTTGCTATAAAAGCAGAGAGTGTTATTTGTTGTAGAGTAAGTCCTAAACAAAAAGCAGATATTGCTTTATGTGTAAAACAAATGACAAAAACAAAATGTCTTACAATTGGAGATGGTGCAAATGATGTTCCAATGCTTACTCATGGGGATGTTGGTGTTGGGATATATGGTAAAGAAGGCAATCAAGCTGCTATTACAGCAGATTTTGCTATTAGAAGATTCAAACATTTAACTAAATTAATTTTATTTTATGGAAGAAATGGCAAATACCAAATTACTACTCTTATCAAGTTTTGTTTTTATAAGAATGCTGCATTCTTTCTTATGGATATTTGGTTTGCTACAATATCCAATTTTACTTGTCAAATTATCTATGATGATTGGGTTATGACTTGTTTTAATACATTTTTTACTTCACTACCACCAGCTGCTATTGCCTTATTTGATTATGAACTTCCTTGGGAAACAATTAAATTGTATCCAAAATCTCATAGAGAAACATTCACTGATAAACAATACAAAATTAAGTCTTTTGTTGAATGGTATTTGTATGGTGGACTTCAGTCAATTCTCTTTTTTGTTATATTTTATTTCATTATTGCCCCATCAGATGTGACAAGTTTTGATGGAAAAGTAAATGGATTTACTTTCACAGTTGTTACAGTTACAACATACAGTCTTTTCTCGATTTATTTAACTATGTTCATTTATACAAAGCGGGTTGGAAATACAATTATATTATCCTTCTTAGGGAGTATTTTATTATACATTATTCTTTACACTATCATTATGTTTGTCCCTGGAATGTCAGTGAGAAATATATCTTATTGGGGGTGGTTGTTTACATTGAAACAACCACTCTTTTATTTAATGATTATTATTTCTATGGTCATCACTGTCTTCCCTCAAATTGTATCAATTTATTTCCAAAGAAGAATAAAACCAACCAATACACAATTACTTCAAGAATATTATTTTAATAAAAAAGGAAAGTATGTACATGTAAATGAGGCTCAATCACCTTCAATAGATAACCAAACCTCAAGCGTTTCAATAACAAGTTGTGACCAAGAATTAGATGTATTTGTTGACTCTACAATGTATACTCGAACAAATCCAACTGCTTTAATCAATGAAGAAAATGAGTAAATTACCGTTACTAAATAAAACAATATTTTAAATTGACAACAATAAATAAAAGATTTAAGATAATGCTTTATTTCATTCTTTTACTATTTTTTATTGTTAATGGCTATGTTAAATAAGTTTTATTGTTCAAAAATTTTAAAGAAAGAAACAATTTTTGAAAGCAATAAATATAAATAAAAGAATATTTTATATACAAAAATAGTATATAACATGAATGCTTTTTAATGATATTTCTCTTTACCAACCATTTTTATGAAGAAATATTACTAAAACTTATTATAAAGTACTGTTACAATTAAAAGATAGTTTTGAATGATAAAATCATCATATAAAATGAAAGATTTATGAAATAAAATGTATTAAAAAATAATTAATTAATAAACAAATTAAATTAAAATAGATAAACTACTACCCAATGTTATTAAGAGAAAATAAAACTTAAAATTAATAAAAGACGTTGCGTGGAGTAATTAAATTCTGTTTGAACACAATATTCATTTAATTAGATTTTAAAGTAATATAATTCAAAGAATAAACTACAAAAGAATTAGCATTATCTTTCTCACAATTTACAACAAAGGTCCAATTTGTTGGATCATCATTAATTAAACAATTTGATTGAACACTTATAATAGTCCATCCATCAACAAATGGAATAGAATCCAATAAAACAAATCTATCTCCAAGGAAAACATATGTAGTAATTTGGTTTGGTTGAGTGAGAATAATGAAATCTAAAAATAAGCATGTTAATGTTGTCATTGAAATATAATCCAAATTTAATTGAATTTCTTTGTGAATACCATTAAGGGTTTCTACATGGAGTGTATTTTGATAAACATAATAAGAAAATCCATTTGCTGAAAGAGAGAATAAATGAGGAATAAATAATTTTGTATAAATGGTTGTTCCACAAATAGATTTACAATAAAAAGAGTTTTCTGTAAATAGGACAATACATTTCTTTGATGAAATAAAGGCATTTTGTATTGGTTGAATTTCTTCGATTTTTAATATAGTATTTTGATGATTGTTATTGTAATATTTCCATTCTACTCCAATAGAATTCTTTAAAACATATTCTATTGTACCTTTTTTAGAGTCAATAATACTAAGAATCTTTCCATTTACATCTACAACACTTCCTTTTTGTTTAATCAGAGTTTTTCCATTTAGTGATTCAATAATAATCATTTCATTACCATCATAAATAACATCAATATTATTTAACCCTTCTACTTTCTTCATTTTACAACTTCTCATAAAAACACTAATTTCATTAAATCCAGAATTATTACTTTTAACTGAAAACCCTTCTTCTCCAACAGTAAGAGCAGTTCCATTATTTGTTGGAAGAACATTTATTTTAATTCCTTCTTGGTTTAAAAAAATTCCACTAAAATCATATTCATATTTCTTCTTTGGTAATCCATTTAATATTGAAAAGGCTTTTAATAACCATTTATGTAATTCCTTAGATAAAACTGCCATTTCAAGAGTCATTCTTAATATATATAACCTTTCTAATGACATTAATAAAGGATATGAATAAATTTCTGGTACTAAAGCACTATTAGCCAGTTGGTCTATTGAACGAATAGCTTTTCCATGCAAAGTTTGAGCTTGATAAAATGGTAACAATAATGTGAATGGAACAATAGAATATAACAAACAACAAACATCTACTGGTTCAAGTTTAACTGATGTCCTTACTTCTGGATTAGGACTTGGAATCAAACTAAATTCATTTCTTAACAAATTTTGCTTTGAACGATCAATAATATGACAAATTAATGTTTCCCAACTCATTGACGTGTCGATCCAAGGAAAGAATGGATGATTATTAATATCATTGTATGAATATCCTGCAAAAAAATTAAGTTGATTTATAAACATATAGTTACTCATTCTTCCATTAGTCCAATCCTTAATGATAGTTGATTGGTTAAATGCTTTAATTGGATCAATATAAATAACCGTTTGTATTTGATGGTTTAAAGTAATGTGAGATAAGTTATTTAAGAATTTTAATGAATCTTTCATATGAATCAATAATGGACGGTGATACTTTATATATAATTCAATATATTCTTCTCTTCTCAAAATGACCATTGTAATAATATTTAATCCAAATTCATCAATTTTTGATGGTGTTTTGATAATTAATTGAAGGTTATCAGCATTAATATAAATTCTAGCAATTTCTTTCTTACTTAAATAAATAAGAACACCATCCATGCCATCATCACTAGTAAGTGATTTGAAATGAATTAAACCTTTCTTTTTTTCAAGGACTTCTCTATATTCATTTTCAAGACTTGATGGAGTGATAATACTAATATTATTTTCATCTATAGAAACTGGTTTCAATACAATAATTGGTCTTACCTCAGAAAATCCAATTTCTTCAAATTTGAAAGTATTAGAATTTACAATATCAATGAGGATATTTGATTTAAAAGCATTTGACCAATTTCTTCTACTAGAAGTGAATAACCTAAGTCTAATATCAGTATCACTCATAACTAATCTATTATAATCCATGGGTGCAACGTCAAGATTAGGATATTGAACTTCTTTAAAAACAAATGAAGGATTATTTCTTGGTTTATTTTCTTCAACTTTCAATACATCAGCTTGAACTTTTAATCCATTTTCATGAGTTTTATAGAAAGAAACTAATTCCTTTCCAAATAATTGAATTCCTTTAAAATCCAATTCCATCTGAGGTTGTTGTTTAAGGTTTAATAAATACATCATATTTGATATATCCCTTCTTACACTTGGATCATTACATTGTTTAACAATATCATAAAGATGGAAAATAACCCAACTATCATATCCTTCAATTTGTGGTCTTTGAACAAGATATGGAGGAATTAATTGTAATGTTTTTCTTAACAAAGGAATATTATTATTCTTTAAAGCAATTGAATGAAGTTGACACAATATTAAATGAACAATAAAAACATGTTGCATTGATGCTACTTTAGAATTACATAATTTTGGTTGTGGATGATGATATTCTAAGCATTTTGTTATTAACTCATAATCTTCTTCGAAATGAGGTAATGCAGTATCACAACCATAACTACATGTTCTACAAAAGAAATCACTAAATAGTAATATCATTTGAATAACCATTTTATCTCTTGAATCATTATTTAATTGACAAAGAACATTTTTAACTAAACATTTTAAAAGACTTCTAAATATAATATAAAACTTTTCTTTGTTTTGTAATTTTGATAATAAATAACAAATAATATTTTCTAATGATACATTTTGTTGTTGAAATGCAATTCCAATTATTCTTGCAAAGATATTTTGTAATCTTTGTAAAATGTTGTATTCTTTTGAAGATACCAATGATACAGCTATATCAATAAATATGGTTATCCAATATTTACTTTTTAATAAATATTTCCAAATAATATGATTTTCTAAACATTGAACAAGATCATTTAATATAATATCTAATACAACCATGTTATTTGATAAATTATTTGATATTGCAATACTTATTGATTTAAGAAATGGTGTAAGAAAATCTTGTTTTAATTTCATTTGATTCATATTAAGAAGAAATCCTTTAGAAGATAAATACCCAGTTGTGGTAGTATCAATATATGTATTTCTAATATTATTAAATGAACATTCAATAGCTATTTGATATAATAATGGTGTTAAACGTGTTGAGTTCATTGCATCTACAATAACATTATATTTAACTTCTATATTAATTAATGCCAAAAGCCTTTCAATATTACCTTTTAAAAATGATGGATTTTGTTGAATATAAAGATAAAGTAATGCAGTTTTATTCTTTTTTAACATAGTTGATATAAAAGACTTTAATTCTCCTTGAGAAGTTAATACCATACAAACATACATATAAATTAATAAAGCTTCTGTATTAAAATCGTTTGTTTGAATTGCAGTGTCAAGAAGATGTAATGAATCAGTCATAAAATATTGAACAACATAAACGTCTTTAATTATAATTGAAGTAATATATTGAATATATCCACATCTCCATTGAAGATGAGCTCTTGGAATAGTTTCTTTTTCAAATTCTGGAATATCATCATATAAAATCCATAACATTAAACTCCTATATGATAATTTTTCAAATAATTTGAATGGTAATGTTCCTAAAACAGTATGGCTCATCGACTCTTGTAATTCTTTAATATATTCTACTCTAAGTGAATCATTTGGCCACCATCTAATATCAAAAATATGTCTAAGTATAATATTTCTAATAGAAAGAAAAGAATGAGAATTAATAAGTCTTAATGCAAAAGAAATAAATTCTTTAACAATTGGAGTTTGTAATTTTTTTGTTTCATTAAAAGTATGTTCTTTTGTTATTTCTGCTAAATTAATTAATGTTTGAAATATAGTAGATATTTCATTATTTTCAATAGACTCTTGTCTCAACATTTTAAAAGTAGACAACAATCTAAAATAAAGATCAAGTATTTTTTCACAATCTTCTAATGCTCTTGTATTATATTTTTGATTTAATAAAATAAATAATTTACTAATACCACCAATCCTATTAATAATAGCACCTGGTGTTTCACGTATAATTGTAACAATTGGTGTAAAATTTGATATTTTATAACATTCAAAAAGTAACATATCTTTAGTTAATTCTTTTTGATCATATCGAATAATTGTTTCTTCTGGAAGTATTATTACATCAGTTATATCACCAGTAAAATAACTTTTAGAATTACTTGATATTCCACCAATAGATATAATTGCTTCTTCATTTTTTGGATAATTTAAAGAAAATGTAAAATTTTCTTTTTCGATTTCAACAACAAGACGTTGTTCTCTTTTAGAATGCATTATTATTAAATTATACCATTTTCCATTAACAACACGTCTATTATTTAATTGTAAATCATTTTTATTTGGAGTTGTTATTAACGATGGTGTATTAAGTCCACATTCAATATAAAGAAATCCTTCTTTTATAGTAATGGTAATTCCAATAGAAGGAGATTGAATTGATAATATAACACCATTTCCTCTTGATCTAAATGTTAAAGAAATTCCCCAATTATCAGTAGTTCCAATAGTTATAGTTTTATATAAACAAGTAAGAAATCCAGGAAATGCATAATATCTTTCAGGACCACCAAATCGAGCCAAAGAATTAAGTAATGAAAGAATTTCAACATTACAATTATTAGATGTAATATATAAATGAAATAAATCAGTGAAATCTTTAGTAGTTAATCTAATTTTAAGTAATTGTTCTAATAAACCTAAAATAACAGATAATTCATTTTCATTACTTGTTTTAATTTTTTTAACAAGTTCAGAAGAAAATGATTTAGATAATTTTGATATATTTAATGGATTTTCTGTTATTAATAATTGTAATGTTTGATATAAGCTTTTTGGGTTTATATAATTTCTTATTTTTTCTTCAATATTTGGTACTATTTGATATACAGAAGAGTTAATTGGAATACTTGGATCATATGGTACACCACAAAGAATAGGAATAGTTTCTTCTAATAAGATTTCATTAACATCTTCCATTTTAATTTAAATTATTCAAAAACTAATTAGAAATTTTATAGATCTTTTGTGTTTTTCTTTTTTCTTATTTCAATTTAATGTTAAATAATTTAAATTTGAATAAACAATACACATCAATTATTATTTAAAAAAAGTTACGAGTTATTTGTGAATCTTGTTGAAGAATTGAATTAACTGATAATTGAATCTTTGAGACAATATATGGTTGATCAAATTTAAATAACTGAATGAGTAATTGAATATCCTCTTTGTCTAAATCTAAACAATTTTGAATTTGTTCAATTAACTTTTTTCCAAAAGGAAAAGAACTGTTAATAATAAAATAAAATAATTTCATTCCTCTAATAATCATAAAATTTGATGTTTGTTGTAATAAATATACAGCAGTATTTAATTGGTTTTGACTAATTAATTTAACAAATTGTCTAATAAAATCTTCTATTAAAAAACAATGATCAATTGGAGCTAAAAATGAAATTGGATTGATTGGATTTACACTAGTATTTACCTTTAATCTTTTATTAATAATATTAAGAAAATATGAAGACCTTGACTTATAATAAGAAATTGTATCAATGTCTTTCATTGATTGAACAATAAACTGGGATGAATCAATTAAACAAATTGGAAATGGAAATTGAAAATATTGTGATGGGTCAAACTTAGTTACAAATTGAAGAGTAAAAAATGGGTTTATGTTAATTGTCATTTTATTAGAATGAAAGTCTTGAATTGCAGGTAAAGCAAATGGATCTAATAAAATTCTAATATCAGTAATAGTATCTGTTGAAAAAGGAATACAAATAGTGTAATAACTTTGAATATAACCAGAAATTATAGAACATAAATATCTTGTATATTCTTTTGAAGTATTTTTTGTATGAGTTGATATATTAATGAATTGTTGTTTATTATTAAATACATGAATAAATTCATCTATTTTATCAATTAATACATATAATTCTTCAATTAAATATTCACTTGAATCTTTATTGTTAAGAGTAAAATTTGCTAATTGATAATAATAAAATATACGATTTATATAATCATAAAGTGAGTCATGAAACATTTTATGATTAATAATATCTTTTGGTAAATCAATTCCTATATTAAATATAATTACTGGATATTCTGTTGGTGATTTTACCATAAAAGGAATATGTAATGTAAATATTATTATATCAACTTCTTCTCCATTTTTTATTCGTTTACCAAATTCATAATAATAATATGTTGGAATATGTGTTGTTTGAATTCTAATTTCAGTTGGTCGGTCAATATGAATTGAAGTTTTTAAAGGAATTGATTTATAATATTGGTTCATACCATAATTTTTTACTCGACTATGAAAATCTTGAATAACTTGAGTATTTTCAACATATTCCATTATAAGTTGTTTACTATTCATTTCAGGATATGAGATAATGTCCAACAAAAAAACATAACTCATTTCATTTCCTTTTTTCATATTAAACCTTCTAGGAACCTTCCAACTTGTTTCTGAAAGAAGGTCTTTTGATGTTACTTGTCCTATGATTGTTTCAAATGATCCCCAAATAACACCCCAATGTTCATGTAATGTATGTGATGATAATGACTTAACACTAAAAAATGATTGCCGAAGATAAGTGGGTGAATTATTACCTGAAAATGGAGAAGATATACTAATCCTTTTAGACATAAATAACTCTAAAATAAATAGTTCATTGGCTAGTAAGTCAAATATATAAAAATATATATATATAAAAAATCCATTGAGTAAAATATTTAAATTTGAAATTGTAAAACTTAATAAAAACATTTATTTCTATTTTAATTTTTAATAAATAAAATTTGTGAAGAATAAATTGAATTAATTCTCTTTATTCAGCATCGTCAAGGTTAGCAACACCTGGAAGTGGAAGTCCTTGTAAAAGTTCAAGTGATGCTCCTCCTCCAGTTGAGATATGGCTGACTTGTTTATCAAGACCGAATTTCTTAAGAGCTGTTGGAGTATCTCCACCACCAACAATAGTCAAAACACCAGCTTGGGTAGCAGCAGCAACAGCTTCACAAAGAGCTTTGGTTCCAGCTGAGAATTTATCAATTTCAAAGACACCACATGGTCCGTTCCACATAATTGTTTTAGCAGCAAGGATTTTTTCTCTCCATAAAGCAGAAGTCTTGGGTCCACAATCAACACCTTCCCATCCTTCTGGGATACCTTCTTCAAGAGTGCAAATTTGAGTGTTAGCATCTTCTCCGAATTTATCACAAGCAACAAAGTCAAATGGAAGAAGAATTTCAACTTTCTTAGCTTCAGCCTTAGCAAGAAGTTCTTTACACATTTCAACCTTTGAAGCATCAAAGAGTGATTTACCAATCTTCATATTCTTTGAAGCAGCAAGGAAGGTATAAGCCATACCACCACAAATAATAAGTTGATCAACCTTTTCAAGGAAGTTGTTAATAATTGGGATTTTATCAGCAACCTTAGCTCCTCCAAGGATTCCAAGATAAGGTCTGTTGATATGATCAAATGCTTTAGCAAAGTATCCAAGTTCTTTCTTGACAAGGAATCCAGATACCTTTGGGCTTAAATTAACACCAACCATAGTAGAGTGTGCTCTGTGAACTGTTCCAAATGCATCATTAACATAAACATCACCAAGTTTAGTTAATTGTTCTCTGAATTCTTTAACCTTTTCTGGGTCAGCTTTGACTTTCTTTCCATCAACAATTGATGATCCTTCTTCTTCTGGATGGAATCTAACATTTTCTAATAAGATAACACTTCCTGGAGCTGGATTAGCACATGCCTTAATAACTTCTTCACCAACACAGTCATTTAAGAAAATAACTTTGTGTTTAAGAATTTCTTCTAATTTTTCAGCAACTGGTTTAAGAGTAAGTTCTGGAACAACATGTCCATCTGGTCTTCCAAGGTGTGAAGCAAGAACAACAGCTTTACATCCATGATCGAGGCAGTATTGAATTGATGGAATAGTAGCATCAATTCTTTTAGTGTTAGTAATTTTTCCTTTTTCCATTGGAACATTAAAATCAACTCTCATAAAGACTCTTTTGTCTTTAACATCAATTTGATCAAGACTCTTTTTAGTAAATCCCATTAAATATAAGTTTTTTATCTTGATCTTTTTATACCTTTTCATATGTGTGAATTCGTGTCGTTTCGTATTTTTTGATGACTGCGTCTTTTTCTTTTTCATTTTTCTTTCCTTCTTTATATTAATTTTTTACTATTCTTTGTTATTCACTTTTTTCATTTATTTGAAGTTCTTTTGTTTAATAAGAAGGGTTTTTGAAATTTCTCCTTTTCTAAATTTTTTGTTTCTTATATATTTCTGAACTATCATAATCTTAACTAATACTATATATTTTAAATTGTTATTTGAATTATCTTTTGTTTTCTTTATTGTTTTACTCTTTTTTTTTCTCATTATTATTTAGTTAATTAACATTTAAGCGTTCATATATTATGCATTGAAATAAAACAATTCAGTGGTGTTGTAAATATTGTTAAAAAAAACATATTCAAAAATAAAAAAATAAAAACCAAAAAAATTTTGTTTCAATTAATTCTAAAAGAAATAATATAAAATATAATGTTTCTTTTACTTTAAGATCTTTTAAATACTTTAATAGATGACTTTTATAAATTAAATTAAAGGAATAATAACAATGAATTATATAACCATCAAAATAAAAAAAAACGAATAAAAGAAAAATTAAAATGAGTTAGAATTAAGTAGATTATAAGTTTTTAATTATAAAATAAAGAATAGAAGAATTAAAACATAATGAAATATCTAGTAACTGTCAAACCATAATAATACTAAATTTTATTTAATATTTGATTTTATAACGTATTAATAATCTAATATTAGAAATTAGTGTTATAGTAAATTTCAATAATTTAATGATATTATTTTTTCATAACTAATTTGTTTAACAAGAAAGAATTATTTTAAATTGTTTAAATAAAAAAAAAAATGACAAGAAATGATTTTAAATAAATGTCTTAAATCTTTTGTTTTGTTTGAAAAACAGAATTTTTTTTATAATTAAATTATCTCCCAAATACTTAATTAAAAAAAAAATTTGAAAATAAATTGAAAAAAAAACATAAATGATTTTTTTAAACGAAAATAACTGAATTTATTTGGTTCATATCTAAAATATATTTATAAGTGGTAATTAAAATTTTCTTATTCTCTTTTTTTAAAGGAAAAGACTTTTACTTTTCAGTAATTATTTTCAGAAAGAATTTAAATGGAATCTCAATTAAAAGATACTTTTAATGAAATAGATGAAGATCATGATGGAATTATTTCATTTTACGATTTTCTTTCTTCAGCAATTAAATACCAGGTTAATGTTAATCAAATTCTACAAGTGTTTAAAGAAATAGATCAGAATAAAGATGGAAAAATATCATTAATGCAATACATGAACTATTGTGATACAAAAAAATACACTACCCCCTCCTAAATTGAAGAAAATACAATTGAATTTTTTTTATCCAAAATAAGAAATTAATTATTTCTTAGAAACAATTTTGTCGACAACTTTACCGGCTTCTTTTTTTGTTTGTTTATCAGTCTTTTTAGTCATTGTACTCTTGAACTTCTTACTAAGAGTCTTCATAGATTTTCTTAATGGTTTTTTAAGGACTTTTTTAGCTTCTTTCTTAGCTTCATTTCTTGATTTAACAATAATTAAATATTGGTGTTCAAGTTTTCTAATTAATCCATCGATAGCAGATCTACAAACCATCTTAATATCAACGTTGTTAACACCTTCAGAAGTAGCTTCTTCAATTCTTTCAACAATCTTCTTATAATATTTATTATAAGCTTTCTTAGAGACTTTCTTGAATTTGTCTTTAGCCTTTAAGATATCACCTTCATTTTTATGGTCAATAGTCTTAACTAATTTTTCTGAGGCAATTTCAGCAGCCATCTTAGCATATTTATGAGCAAGGGATTGAGTTTCTTTTAAAAGGAGTTTTTGGTTGTGCTCAATTTCTCTTCTAATATGAGTATTTTCTTCAAGACCAACTCTATGCTCAATTCTTGTTTTTCTAACTAATCTATCTCTATCAGGAAGAGCAATCTTATCAGCCATTTGTCTCATTCTTCTTAAAATAGTTCTTTTTTGTCTTCTAATTTTATCCATATTTTTATGTAATTTATCAATTTGGGTTTCAATCTTCATTCTATCTGCTATATCAACTGCAAGTTTCATATCATTATATAATATATCTAATGCGTTTTCAATTTTTCTTTCTCTGTTTTCAAGAGCTAATAAAGTTCTTTCATTTCTTCTATTAGCATTTTTAATTGTTCTCATTCGTTTTAAGATGGTTTTACCATGAATAAATGGATTGAACAAATCTTCTTCAGCAAGTGCACAAACACAAATAAATGCAAAAAGGAATGCTTTCATTCACTAAAATAATATAATTATTAGTTCTTTTTTTTGAGTTGATTTATAATTTCTTCTATTGTTTCATATTTTTTTTTATTTTAGTAGCATTTCTGAAAATTCTTTCTTCTGTTAGTATTTCTTGTTATTTTAAACTACTTATTAAACTTACTTATTAATTTATTTATTTTTTAAGAATATTTTTTATTTTGTATTTATTCTTTTATTGAATAAATAGTTTTATAAAATGGATTTGAATGTAATTTATTCTAATACAATTATTATATATCCATAAAAAAAATTAAATAAAATTTCTTTACTTACAAGACAATTTATAAGTGTTGATGTTGATATATTAAAAATTATAAAATATAGAAATAATTAAATATTATCTCATAATTTAACTTTACAATGAAAAAAATTATTCTTATTGCTTCAATACGTTTTTTTTATTTTCTGAAAGATAAAAGAATAATTGGAAAATAAATTATTAAAGATCTTCTTTTGTTTTTACTTGTTTTTCATCATCTTCTTTTTTATTTTCTTCAGTAGATTTGTTTAAAATGATATTGTCAACATTTTTTACTTTATTAATAAATGATAAACCACAATGTAATTGTCTATATTGATAAACTCCTTCACCAATTTGTTCACTAAAACACGTTTCACATTGTTGTTCTAAAATAGTATCACGATAAACAATACATTGGTTATCATTGAATGCTTCACACAATAATTTGTTATTATGTATTCGATACATAGCAGATGTTCCATCAGGAAAAGCAGTACAACCACTAAACATTGACTCAATAACAGTTGCTTTATTACATAGTCCTTCTTTAGTTAATCCTAAAGTAGAATTAGTAAAGTAAGCAATTGCCTTTCTTTCATCACTATCTAAAGAATCGATTATACTAACTATTTTTCTAAAAGGAGGTTGGTTAGCATTAGTACATGTATTTAGTTCTAATGGAATTAAATTATTCATATAATTATCTTTTGTTTTTTCACAATGATCATTACCAGTATACATATCAGTTCTTAATGACTTACCATCAGTACTAAGAGTAAATGATATTGTTTCTAAAATATTTGATTTAGGATTTGGTTCTGTTCTTATTAAACAAGTGTCTAATTCTCTATACTCACATCCAATAATTTCTTTACAGTCTCCATCTAAATAAGCACATTCCCTTAATAGTTTTGCATAAATACAATAATTAGAAACTAAGAAAAGAAGGAATATCATAATTTAAATAATTTTAAGTTTTATTTTTTATTTTTATATAAAAAACCAATTAAATATTTTTATTTAAAAAGAAAATATAAATTATAACTCTTTTTGTTGTTTTGGTAATGTGTCATTCTTTTCTTCTTTTTTGTAACAATTAACATTTACATATCTTATTAACTCATTTCCAAAATATTCTTTTATACATAAACCACATGGACTTTCAATATTTGTCATTGCTAAATTTACACATTCTTTATCTCTAAATGTTTGTAACGTAAGTGTATTATTAATAACACTAGCTTTTGAATATGTTCCTTCCATTACTTCAACACATGAATTATAAATAACTTGAATTGTTGATAACATTGAACATGGTTTAGTTTCATTGTCATTAGAAAATACAAGTGTTGTATTACTTAAATAACCTACAGCTCCTTGTTCAATGTTATCAAGTTGATCAACAATAGTATCTATTATATATATAGATTTATCAGCAACACAAACTCCTAATTGTTTTATTGTATTAACTTGATTTGGAATAGAACTTTCATTAAGACAAAGTCCATTTGAACTAAACTGATAATTAATAATTTCATTCTCTTTTTGAACAGTTTTTGAATAAAAATATTCAATTGTATTTTTAGGGTTTGGAATAGACAAACAAGTATTCAACTGAATAAATTCACAAGAACTAATTCTCTTACACTCTTCATCAAAATACATACAGTGTCTCAAATATTGAGCAGAACAAATAGAAATAAAAATAATAATGAAAATAATTACCATATAAATATTTCTTTCTTAGTTCTTAAAAATTTTTTAATTACTTATTGTTGCAAAAACAAACAACAATCTTTTTTAAAGAAAATAATTGAAAATTATGATATACAATAAATACACTAATGGAAATAATTAATAAAAACTATACAATAGGTAAATAAATACACAGTCAATACTTATGATGCTTTATAGTTTTTTTTAATTAAAGGAATTATTTTAATTTATAATACACAATGAAAGGATTTTATAATAAATAGCATAACAACTATTATATCAAATACCTTTTGAATAGAAGTACTTGAAATAAATTGTTAATAATCAAACTTTTATTTTTTGGTTTTCTAAAAATGTTGAAAGGAAAGTTGATAAGGAATTATATTGTAAAATTCCTCTTTTCAGGGAAGTTTAATCATTCATTGAAAATATTAAGAATGAACTCTCTTGG
>NW_008579083.1:0-344 GCF_000257125.1 Entamoeba nuttalli P19 | reverse complement strand
TGATATATCTTTCATTCAACATGGTGATTTTATATAAAACTAAAATAATAATAATATCATTGATTCTGTATTTTTTATCATTAGTTTATTTATCCTCTATCATTATTTTTATTATTTTATTGAAAATTCATGATTTATCACCATATAAGGAATATACATATGAGACAGTGTTCCAATATAAAGACCTCACGATAATATTGAACAAACAAATGATGCCTAAAAGTGATGAATGCCTAAAAGTGAATGACAATATCACAAAATACCAGATATATGTATTAGATAAAAAGAATAAATCTTGTATAATGTTTGATGTAATTAATGTGGCTGATCACAATATTAATTGA
>NW_008579082.1:0-1042 GCF_000257125.1 Entamoeba nuttalli P19 | reverse complement strand
TTTGTAATTTATCCCACAATTTTATTTCTTGTTTTTCTTTTAGTCTCATCTACTTATCTATTTTCTTTCATTAATTACACACAATATTAACTTTTAGAGATGTTAATGTGTTTGTCAAATAAATAATTTGTTCTATTATAGTCTCTTACTTCTTGTATAATAAGTTATTTCAGATAATTTGTTTTACATAGTTAGTGCTGTAGTTTTGTTATTTGTCATTCATTCTGTTTGTTTTTGAGGTGATTTATGGTAAGCAAGAAAGTTCTCATTCTTTATTGAAAAGTGAGGTGGTTGTGGTTATGTTTGAATGGCTCATTATTTCTTTGGTGATTCAATGAATAAAACCTTTCACAATTATTTTGTTCAAGTTCAATGTTAGTTAGACATAATTGGACTGAGTATTTAATCAAAGCAAAAACTGTTATTTTTAATATTCTTCTTCTTTTTAACGTGATTTGTGAATATACAACTTTTCAAATTTGTTATTAAAACATTTTATGAAATAAATAAAAGAAAAAATTAGATAATTAAGTGTTAATAGAATATATTTTCATCTATTCTTCCTTGCTAAGTGAAGATTTATCACATCTATGAGTTGTTTTTAAAAAAGAATAATCTTTTTGTTTAATTTATCATTTACCTTTTTCTAGAAGTATGATAAAAACATTTCTTTGTTTTATTTCTTCTAATTATTATCTTCTCAAACTTCTTCCTGCTTATTTCTTCTTTTTAAGTCTTTTGGTTGTTTTCCGCCTTAATTTTAAACAATTTCATTTCCTCTTTTTTTCTTTATTTTATGAATGAGAGAGAAGAGTTTCTTTATTTTATGAATGAGAGAAGAGAAGTATTTCATTACCACTATATTATTATGACTATTTCTTTTATTCTTAACCACACTTTAGCAAATCCTTTTCTTTAGTTAATACCTTCATATATTTATAATTTCTTTTTTTAATAAATGAATATTATTTCTTATATTTCATCATCTAATAGTTCATCATAATACCTCAATACATTTTTTGTAGCATTACCTAATACATTT
>NW_008579081.1:0-1073 GCF_000257125.1 Entamoeba nuttalli P19 | reverse complement strand
CTTCTATTCCTCTATCTTTTTTCCATAATATGATAACAATACTTTTTTGAATTGAGTTATTATTTTGAAATTAGATTCCATTTTTATAGTTATATTCTTCTTAACCATTAATAGTTTTATTAAATTAATATATCTATCATTATTTCTTCTTCACAATTATTGTCTTCTCATATTTTATTATAACATTTAAATTTATTCTTTCTTTAATTCTCAAATAACTTGTTAAACAAAAAATATATTCTTTTATTCTAGTTACTTACAACTCTTTCTTCTTAAAATTTATTTTCATTATTTAAAATTTATTTTTCTTCTTTTTGACTTCTAGTTTGTTCAATACATTTAAACTATTATTTTAATCATTATTATTTTATTTGCTATATTCTCATTATATTCTTTGTATGTCATTACCCATATTATTACTTTTATTTTATTCTTAATTTATCATTTTCAACATATTATGCAATTAAAAATTCTCAAACTCTTACTTACTTTTCTCTTCTTTATTCTAATTTATATTATTCTTGAATAATATTCAGTAATCTTTTTATTTTACTTCTTCTTACTAAAATAAAAAATTTCAATATAATTAAAAAATTTATTTAATTAAATCCATTATTGTTAAATCAAATAATAAATTTCTTCTTAAAAATAACATTCATACCTATCTTTGTATTATAAAAATTTTATTACCTCTTATATATTTAATTAATGAATTTAATTTTAATTCATACTCCTACTTATTTTATGTTATTTTATTTATTTTTTATTTTTAGTATATTAAATCTTTTTGAACTGTACAGTTTATATTAAATTATTTATTTTCGCTATTACCTTTATTACTAAACTCACATTTATAGTTAATATAATAGACTCGTTTAAATTATTTAAAATTTAAACTTCATCTTATTAGTACTTTTTAATTTATCTTTTTAATTGTTCGTTTATTTAAAATTATCAAATATTCTTCATTTTTTCTTTCTATAAATTCTTTGACGATGAAAATACTTTAAGCCTACTCTATTTTACGTTTATTTAATTAATAATTTACTTATTTGGTAATTTATTAATTTTTT
>NW_008579080.1:0-338 GCF_000257125.1 Entamoeba nuttalli P19 | reverse complement strand
AATATCCCATATAAGTTAATACACTTGGTTCTCCATGTTTTTTCGTTATGCAAAGTCCAGCAATTAACCCAGCAATCACACCAAAAAATAGAACAATAATCCCAGTGTGATGAACAATACATTCAAGAATCCTTTTACAATTTTTAGGGCAACATATTTTGAAAAATTTATTATCAAATGTTTTTGATTTACTGTCATTTGATTTTTCATCTCCAGAGAAATACCTATATTTTTTAGATCTATAATAACGTGTTTTTGGTTCATTGTCATTTGATTTTTCATCTCCAAACAAATATCTATATGATCGGCTTAGATATTCAATTGAAAATAATATGAAA
>NW_008579079.1:0-478 GCF_000257125.1 Entamoeba nuttalli P19 | reverse complement strand
ATAATAAAATGAAGAGTGAATTATATAATATGAATTAATAAGAACGATAAGACATGTTGTTATATGAAAGTATGTTATTATTTAATTATTTTATAGAAATGATTGAAGATATAATTTTATTTGTAAAAAGAAACAATAATATTGAAATATTCAATGAATAAGTTGAAAGAATCAATATAATTTGTTGCAAGGATTGTATGTATTATTTCATAATAAATGTATTAATAATGAGGAATATTTTAGGTATGGTTTATTTAAAATGAAAATAAAACAATAAAATCTTCAATAAATACATTTGTTTATTTTAATTTATTATTTCAAAATATTTCATAATATTATGAATGAATTAAATAATGGATATTAATATTAATGAGAGTATTTATTTATAATAATTTAATTTTTAACAAAATAATAAATAGAATGAAATAATGCTTTAATACTCGGTTTATTACTGTTTTTATTAAAATAATTGTTTTAT
>NW_008579078.1:0-212 GCF_000257125.1 Entamoeba nuttalli P19 | reverse complement strand
AGTTCTCTTTATAAATAAATACTTGGAACTAAAAATAAAATAAAAATCATTGGTATTTTTTAGATTTTAAATAGTTATACCTCAATTAATGATTTTTTCTTTGAATTTTTCAATTACGCTTTCAAAAATAAATGAGAAGTTATTTTATTATTTTTATTATTTTTAATATCGAAGGTGGCACATCTGAAACACCATACAAACCCTAGTACAAA
>NW_008579077.1:0-690 GCF_000257125.1 Entamoeba nuttalli P19 | reverse complement strand
AATACTACACTCATTACCTTCTGAAAGATTATCTGAGTTATCAATTGTACATTCATTACATTTAGAATCTGCTTTATTTAAATAATAACCTTCCATACATTTTGAACATTGATTACCGTTAATCGTTGAACAGTGCTCTGGGTATTTTGTACATTTTTTGTCAGTATTAATATAATATCCATCTGCACATTGATTACAAGTGCTTTCAACTTGTAAAATACACTTTTCAATCTTTTCATTCTTTTTAGTACATTTACCATTTTCAAGAGAATACATACCAAAACATTTATCACATTGTTTTGTAGATGAATCTTTTGCAGTAAGACCAACACAATTTGCAGCATTGTCTGTAGTTACTGTATCACATAACTTTGAACCTCCATTAACAGTAGTAGACATCCCAATAACACATTCATCACATTTACTGTTGTCACCCATGACCAAACAAGTATCGCAAGTATTAATATTATTTTTACACTGACATTTATCAGTACTAGAACCTGATGGTGTATTACTTTCTTTTCCATTATCACAATAAACACATTTTGGAGAATTAGAATCAGTAGTACCATCATAATAAGAAAAAGCACTTTTACAAGTTTCTTCTTTAAGAGTACATTTTTTATTACTTCCAGACTCAGTTTTAAGTTCATAACCTTCATCACAACTAGTGCATGCTCCATTTGAAAC
>NW_008579076.1:0-11725 GCF_000257125.1 Entamoeba nuttalli P19 | reverse complement strand
ATCACAACTAGTGCATGCTCCATTTGAAACCGATGCACAATGTGGAACAGCCTCTCTTGGTTCTTTTTCATTAATGAGTTTATCAGCTTTATAATCACCAAGTGAAATTGATATGAATAAAATAAGAATAAACATGAATAAAATAAACAGACGAAGATCTCTTAAAAAGGGAGAGGGTGGCTGAAGTGAAAACCAAAGTCATTGTTTAATCTTTTGTACCGTTCTTTACTTACGCTTATTTTCTTTCTTATTGATTGAATTGAAACTAATACTATTTTACTTTTTTTTTGAATAATTTCATTATAGTTTTTTTTCCTTTGTTAATAGTAATTAACCGAAAAGAATCTTCCTTTTCTTGTTGGTTATTCTTATCCTTGTCTTGGTGCAGAAATGTTGTAATTTGGTTTCAATATATTCAGACCATTCTTCTGATACTTTTTTATACTTCTTTTGAAAAAAGACAGAAATTAGAATTTGCTATTCTTACGAAACTCTTAATAATGTTTTATTAGAATAGAATCAATGTTTTTTGAGGCATATAAAATCGAATAGTTATCCTTATTTGGTTCATAATTTTCAAATAGAGGAACAAATAATGTTTTCTTAGATTACAAGTTTATAATATATTTATTTTTATTCTTTTTATTTTATAATTTTGAGAACTAATTTAAATTACTTAGATAATGATGTTTATTATCCTTTGTTTTGCTTTAACACCGCTTAAGTCAATGTAATATAATATGTTCATAAACATAATACTTTACTATGACATTTGTGTTGTCTTTTTATTTTAAAATGTGTTGATTTCTATAAAATTAATAAAAAATATAATAAATAAATGATTCATTTAATATTATTTTATGTACATATTCTCTGTTGATAAATGTATTTTTACGGTATTGTTCTATAACTACTAATATAATTTATAAAAATGATGTTATTTAGTTGATGTTTATAATTAAAATATTAATTCCATCGTAGGTGTTTATAGTGTTTAAATAAATGGAAATTTTTTTCTACTGTGTTGCATCACAGTCTTCTTATTCTTTCACATTCTTTCAAAGTAATTTAATATCATCATTAACATTCAGTTCAATGAAACATTATTCAACTGAAATTGGTTTTAACAACAATGAATGTTCAAGTGTATTGAGTAATTCTACATAATGAGTCAGTTAAAAAAGATTAATATAATTTGTATAAACAAATTGCAAAAGATAATGAAAAGATTTATGAAATTTAGATTTATGTTGTTATGTGAAAAAGATATTTGTATTAATACAATGATTTTGTAAATTTAGTTGTTATAAACAAAGAGGAGAATTGTATAAAAATAACGTTATAATACTACTACTTATAGTATTAGGTATATATGTTAAAGAAAATAATTTTGATTGGCTTTCATTGAAAAAGGAATGTAATAATTCAAAAGTTTTGATTTATTCAGTGCTTAATAATGAATAAAAAGAAATTCCAATTAGAGAAAGTTAAGTATGTAACTCTTATTCTTTTTTAAAACTTTATCTCTATTTGTTAAAAATGTTTTATGTACAAAATCACAATTGATTTGTGAGAGAGTTAAGTTAATTTGTATGTTTTTTTTTTATTTTGTTTTAAATTTATTCAAAGAAGAATTTGATGAATGAAAATAAAAGAATTGACTAGTTAAATTAAATTGTAATTTATTAATATGATTGGTATGAGTAATATGAACCGGCTCCAAGAATGCTTTCTTCAAGAATACCATATTCCATCATCTCTTTTTGAATCTCTTCTTCTGTTTTGTTTTGTTCAATTCCTTGAATAATTTCATCAATGACTTCAGAACTTAATGAATAACTAAATTCATTATCACAACTCTGAAGCATTCCAAAAAACTTTCCATTTTCAATTAATCCACCACCACTCATCCCATCAACAATACAACAATATGTACAATGAATAAGTTCTTTTCCTTTGAATGATGTACTACATATTTGCCCCTCTACCTCCTTTAAATTCTCTATATTGACTGGATATCCAATGTGTTTCTTTACACCTTTATTTATTACATTATTTTTTATTTTATTTTCTTCAATAATTTTCATCTTTGCATCAACACTAACTACAACAATATCAAAACACCATGAATAAAACAAAACACTTCCTTGAATACTTTGTTGTGTTATTGGGTTGATAATTTCTACTGGGAAATATCTGTTTTCAAATAAATGAGATGATGTAACAAAGATTGTTTTTTCTCCCCAATGTTTTATTCCGCAACAACTTCCTTCTTGTTTTCCACTTCTTATTTTATAAATTCCAATTGAATTATCAGTAGTTAACGCATCGAAATTTCCTATTGCATTCATAACAGTATTAATATTGATAATAGTTGTTGTATTTTTTGCTGTATTTGTAAAAAGAATTAAACCAATAATTTGATTTTTACAATTCATGACAAAACATCCACTAGAATTTCGAGGTGAGTGTGGTTGAACAATACATCCAATAACTGAGTTTAAATGGTAATACCTTTCTATGACTTTTGCTTTGATTTCAATGTGTTGTAAAATAGATGGTCCATTTGTAGAATCTCCATATCTTATTATTACTTCATCACTAATCTCATTACTTACAGTATTTTCATTCCATTCAATATCACCACACATCTGATATTCAATCATTAAATACTTCTCAAAAAGGTGTTTTTCTTCTTTGTTGATAATGCCTTCTTCTGTTTTAATAGTAATTATATTAACGTCTTTACTTTGAATTTGAATCATTTCACCATTTCTCTTTATAGTTTTCATTTCAATGACATCATTCTGATGAATATCCCATCCACATTTATTGGTTAGTCCAACAATATAATTATCCATTTTTATAATAACTCCATTTGAATTAAATTCATTATGAACAAAACTTGCTTCTTTCCATTTCATTACTCTCTTTTTAAGATATTTAATCTATCTCTTAATAAGTTTTAATTCTAAAATAAAACAAATCTTCACTTTCTTGCTAATTATTTTCTGAGTCCAAAAATGACAATTAGACAAAACAGAACAAAACCATAACTAATGACGAGTTTTTTTTAACTGTTTCAACACAAAAGAAATACATGCATTACCAAAAGCTGTTATATGGGTAATTTTAGTAAAATCCAAAAAGTGTTGTGTATGAGAATATTTGATTATGTTTATAATTATTTAGTCATCCCATTCATCACTGTCATCTTCAAAGTCATCATCACCATCATCATCAGCAATATCTTCTCGTCTTTTTTGCATAGCACTTGCAAGTAAACTAGTTAGATCAACTTTCTGTGTTTTATTGAGATTAGCCATTGATGGTCTTGGAGCATTAGTATCAACCTTTTTCAATTGCGTACCTTTTTGAATTTGATCTAACAACGAAGGGGCAGCTGGTGCAACTGGAGGAGCAGGAACTCCATGACTTCCTCTAGGAGGAGGTGGTGGGGGTGGAAGATCGCTTTGAGTTTCCATTGCAAGAGGTGGTGGGGGTGGTGGAGCACCACGAGGTGATGCACCACCTCTAGGAGGAGGAGGGGGTGGTGGGGCACCAACTCCAGACTCTTTTCTTCTTGGAGGAGTAGGTCTTGGGGCACTTCCAGATGGTCTTTGAGGTGCTGATTGAGCAGGACGAGTACCAAGACCTCTTGAAGAAGGTGGTAATGGAGGAGCAACAAGGTCTGATGTGCCCAATGAAATTTCATGAACTTCAGGGGTATTGTCTTTACGTTGTAATTCACCTAAAATTTCTGGTGGAATATTTCCTGCCTCAACTTGAGCAGTGATAATTCCAAACAACATTTGTACAGTATCAGGATCAGCTAAATCACGTCTTTTAACACCAGCATCCTTTAAAATTTGTTTTAAATCATCTGACATCCATTTTGTATTGATAAGAATTTGTTTTTTATTCATAATTAAGTCTTTAACTCTTCTTGGCCATACGTTTTGAGTCTTAGATAACTTTTTAATTTTAGGAGTATTTTTTTCTAAGAACATAGCATTTAAAGAAGAAGAATTTTGTTCATCTTCCAGAAAAACGAACATACCAGTAATTAATTGGCAATACATCTCACACATTAAATTTGTTGTTTCAGTGAGTCCTTTAACAATTCCTTTTTGAACAGTTTTTTCTGCTTCATTAATATTTTCCATCAATGTTTTTAAATTATCACCTTTTTTTAAATTTTTAGCTCGTTTTGTAGCTTTTTCTTTTGCATCTTCATTTTTCTTTCTATCATTTTTAACAGTTTCCTTTGTGTCTTTAATTTTCTTTGGCATTTCACTAACTTCTCCACGATAGATTCTAATAGTGTTATCAACAAAAATTTTATTAGATTGAGTTAATGTGTTAGCTTGTGTTTCTAACATTCCTGCCACACTTTGAAGTGCTGTATTAATTAATGTACATCCATCCATAGTTACTGACATTCCTTTTAATTGATTAGCAATACCAATAGCACATGAAGCGAGAGTGGTTTGAGCCTTTGAATAAGCCTCACAACTTTCAATAAGTTGTTTATATGTTGGGAGGATTGTAGAAAGATGCTTTAATATGAGAATTAATTTAAGTAAAAACAGAAACATAATTTAAAATGAAAGAATAATAAAATTGATATTCTAGAAATAGAACAAAGGAAAAAAAGTTGAGTTGTATATATAAATAAGAAAAGAACAAACGGTAAGCATAGTAGATGTTAGTTCATCCATTTCTTTAAGTTCAGATGATGACTTTATAGTAAAATCTTCTTGAGTAGAATTTACTGTAGGATTATTCTGATTTTCTGTCATGTAAATGAATTTTAAGATTTTCACTAATAAATGAAGTTTTTGTTTCAATAGCATTTTTGTTAATTCCAATTTTCATCGTTTTTTTTTCCTTCCACAAAAAAATAACTCCATTAGAACAATTGTCTTTATAATTACTTTTCATTTCATAATAATCCCCAATCTTTAAAATAATCAATTCGAGATTGAAAAAAGAAAATTTAATAAAATCTGAACTGATAATTAAAGAAATAAATAGAAATAAAAATGAATGAAGAAAGAAATGATCCTATTCAAGTTGTTAAAATTGAACAACCAAGTGATACCATTGCCACATTAAGTTCTTCTACTTGTTCATGTTTATTACAAAACAATATTTTATTATTTGGAAAGAAAGGTATGATGACTGCCATTTCATTAGATAAAAATAAAATGACTGTATTACATCAATATTCATTTAGTGGAACGATAGAACAAATGTGGTACCATCAACAAATGCATTTACTTATTTGTTTAATTAATAGTAAACTTGAATCATTTCAAGTTGATTTAAATAAAAAAGCGTCAAATGAAGTATTTAAACGTATTACTACAAAACAAATTAAAAATACTGGACCATTTGAATGTTTTAGTACATTTGTACGTAAAGGAGTAGTTTTTATTGCTGCTGTAGATACAAAAAAGAAATCATCAATAACATTAATTGAATCTAAAACTGATGGAATATTTTATAAAGAGACTAAAGTTTGGAATGCAGAAGATAAAATTGTTGGTTGTAATTTTGTTAATCAAAACTTAGTTCTTGTTTATCCTAACAAAATACAAATTATTTCATTCTTTGGTAAAAGTGAAACTATTTGTAATAAATCTATTATTCCATTTAAAGGTAAACCAAGATTTTTAGAATTACAATTAAATCAAATTCTTGTTCATACAGGAAATTGTGTTTATTCAATTGAAGAAGATGCAGTAAATTTAGTTCCTAGTGATTATCCTGTTATTACAATAAGTAAAATGTCTCCATTTATTTTCTTTATGCAAGAATTTGCACACAATAAATTTTATATTACTTATAGATTAGAACCAATGACACATGCCTCACCACATTCACTAGATTTTAGAAGACCTGAATATTATAAAGGAAGTTATATGCATGAAGCTGTACCAGTATTTATCAGTGGTACAAGTAAACAACTAACTTACTTTACTCCAAATCCTAAATGGTATGAATCTGCAATTCAAAATGGACATTATCAAAGTGCAATTGAATTTATTACATTATTAGGAAATAGTGCAGATGAACATTCAGAACAATTTAAAAGATGTGCTTATACATTAGGAGTAATGAATAAAATTATTGAATTTTATAAAAATGAAGAAAATAGAACAAGTGAGAATATTATAACCATTTTAAATGATTTTAAAATGGGTGGAATTAGTCCAAAGAATATATTAGTCTTTTTAGAATTATTTTTATTCCATGACTTTATTACAGACCTTCATACATTATTTCAAGATTGGTTTACTGTTTCTATTGAAAATTGGAAGAAAGATATGGTTAAAACATTCCCTGGACAACTTGTAAAAAATCTTCAAGATGCTTTAGAAGAAGTTATTAAAGAAAAAAATACAGCTTTAAAAAATAATAAAAGTGTTCCATTACAAAATCATTTTAACTCAGAAGGACATTCTACGAAAGAAATTATTCAAGCTATTGTTACTTATCTTATGGCAGTAAAATCACAAATTGTTAACAAAGAACAAATTGATGGAGAAACAAGCGAAGAAAGAGAAATATTTTATACTTCATTAGTAGTTATTGTTTATTATCTCTCACCTAATTCAAAGGAAATGCTTGAATTATTACAAAATACTAAATTCCTTTTTAAAACAGTTATTTTAAAAATTCTAGAAGAACATACTACAATTAATAAAAAGCTACTTATTGAATATTACATTTCTCAAAACCATATTGATGGAGTTTTTAACATTAATGGAATTAGTTATTATGATAAAAGAAATGCAGTAATTCGTATATTACAAAAGAAAGAAACTGGTGACAAAAATAAAGTTTATAAAAAAATTGAAGAACTTATTGAAGAAAAAATAGAAAGTAATGGTGGAAGAAAATTTATTGAAGAAAATAATATGAAATTACAAGATGAATTATATTTAATTTTTGGAAAAGAAAAATCAGTATTAGGTATTGATGAAATTTGTAATATTATTGAAGGATGGGAGTTTGGTATTAAAGATGAAAATGAAGTAAATGAATTTAGAAATAGATTAAGTTGTTTGTATTGTTTAAAATGTTATAAAGAACAAGGAGAAACAGAAGAACTTGGTAAAGAAGTTATTGAGAAATATATCGTTCATATTAAATATGCCTCAATAAATAATATTATATTAACTGATGAATATATTAAATCATTTATTGAAATATCAAACAAATATCCTTCTATTGTAGAAAAAATTAATTATTCAACAATAAGTCCATTGTATTATAAAATTAGAGCTTGTATTGGTCTTATTCAACACCAAGAATTAATGCCGATGTTATTACAAATTTGTAAAGAATTAAAAGAACAAGAAGAAGTTTTAGATGGTATTTATAATGATTCATTTAATCAATTAGTCAAATTCATGTTAAAACTTTTTAATCAAAAAAAAATTCCACAAAACGTAACTAAAGAATCATTAATGACATTATTATACTCTCCTTCTATTCAAAAAATTCTTAAAGAAGAATACATTCCTTTATCTCTTGTTAATAATTTGTTTGCTGAAATTTCTCTTATTATCTTTACATCAACAAATCCTATTGAAGTTTATCATCATATACATCAACAGATTGTTAAAGATCATCTTCCAGGTACAGCTATTAGATTTATATGGGATCTTGCTGATCCAGTAGCATTACCTATTAAAGGAGGAGATGAAGAAATTAAAGAAGAATTAAAAATATTTGAAGGTGATGAAGATAGACAAAGTATTTTAGAAGGAATTATTGGATATTTAGAAAAGAAAAAGACTAAAAAACCAGAAGGAATGTTATTAACTGACTGTTATCTTGAATATTTAAAAATTGCCACTAGTGATAGATTAAATGCTACATCTAAATTAAATGACCAAATGCAAAATACTCCAGTATTACAAAAACATATTGAAAAAGATTATGATAAATTACCTTGGATATTACGTTGTAGAATTCAACACACTAAATGTAAATATAAAGGATTATTAGAATATTTTAAACAAATGAAAAATCAATATTCATCAACCTTTGCAGAAGATTCTTTTTGTGAATTAGATAATTTTATAAGAAGATTTGATCGTACATTTAATTTCGATGGAACTTCAGGAAGTATTGCTAAAATGGTTAGATTAATAAGACAAAATTATCGTCCATTCAATAAAGTTCATCCAAATCATATTGGAGCTGAAACAATCATGTATTGTGTTTGTCAAATGAATATCAGTACAAATACTTCTGCTTTATTATCTTTTTTGGTTCATTTATTATTGGAGAAAGATAATGACTCATTTGATAACCCATTTCCAATTTCATTTGCACTAGAGTTATATGGTCGTTTCTATCCTATTATTCCTTTAAAATTTACTGAAGGTGAATTTAAATGGCTTGGAGTTAAATTTGATACTTTTGAATTAAATATTGATATTGAAACTTGTTTATTCAACAAGATGCTTGATCGTGTAGAGAGTTTTGATGATTTACAAATCTTACTTCCTGCCATTTATTCTTATGCCAGAAAGTATTTCTACCTTTCTATTTATTCAAATGCTATTAAAGGACTAACTATAAATTCTAATAAACGTTATGAAGTTATTGATCGTAAAACCGTTTGTTACAAATGCCATGATCAAATATCAGCTACAAGTGCTTTTGTAGTGAATAATGGTCAATACGCTCATGAAGACTGCAATGAATTAAACCTTGAAAACCCAATTAATTGACTTTTAAACAACACTATTAAAATTTGAAATAAAAAAAAGTAAAAAAAAAATAGAAATTAATTGGAGAAGAGTGAAACATATGCAATTGCAGCAACACAAACTAATACTGTCATTGTTATGCCAACTAATTTTAAGACACTCATTGGATTAACAATTGATGAACATTCTCTTAAAAATCTTGAAAATTTAGGATTGTTAGAATAAGTTTCAATCATCCTTGAGCAGAATAACTTTAATTCATCAGTTTGATAAGTTTTCACTATTTGAAGTAATTGCTCTGAATGTTTAAGGTTATTTAAAACATAATCATCCCATGACCTAAATGCCAATGGATCAATAACAAGCATTTGTGCAGCTAAATCCACTGATTCAGATAATCCAAATTCAAAGATTTTAGATGGAACTTTTCCTTTTAATAAATTAGGAATTTCAATTAATTCTGCATAATATTCTTTTAATGGAGTTGAATCTAATTGAAGAGCATATGCTGCTTGGAATGCTTTTAAAGAAACAGCCTGAGGTAATTTTGTTTTCTTAATAGCATTTAATAATGTTTCAATAATCTGTTTATGAAGAGTAAGATCAAATTTAGAAAGAGATTGTTGATGAACTAAAACTAAAGAATATACTTTGTAAACTTCATGTTGAATGAACAGATAAATCAAATGAATATCAATTTCTTCTTCAGTAAATTGTAGTGTTTCAGTTGATAATGATAGTGCTTCAACATAGAATAATTTTCCAAGAGAAAATGATGAATCATTTTTATATTGTTTTAAATAATTCTTTCTTTTAGATATACTAATTTGATTTAATATTTGATTAAGATCTTTATTATCAGCAGCACTCAAATGATTGAATGGATAATAATCCATATCAGCTTGTTCGTTCCATTGTTCAAAATATTGTTTAAGCATTTCTAATTTTTCTTCTTCATTGATAATATTCTTTTTTCTAATTTCTTTTGGTAATCCTTTTAAATTAATTTTACCATTTCTTTCTTTGATTTCTAACTCTACTACTTTATTTTTCTTTACTTTTTTTTCTTTAACTTCATTCTTTGTATCAAACTCTTCTAATGCATTTGATTCATGTATTTCTTCTTTAGCCACAGTAATAACTTCTTCTTCAATTTCTAATTGAACGTTTTCAGAAAAAGTATCAACAGGAATATGTTCAACTTTCTGATTAAGAATTTCTTCTTCTTTTCTTAACTTTTCTGCTTTCTTTTCATTACGTTCATTTCGTTTTTGTTCTTTACTTTTCTTAGGAGTTTTATTACTTTTAACTTTTTTTTCTGTTTCTTCAACCTTTTCTATATCCTCATTCTTTTCCTCTTTAACCTCTTTCTTCTCATTTCTGTCTGGTTTGATTCCAAGTAATTTTTCTTCTCTTCTTCTTTGTTTCTCTTCTTCTTTTTTACGTTGTTCTTCTTCTTTTGCTTTTTCTAATTTTTCTTTTTCTTTCTTAGACAACTTCTTTACTCCTTTTTCTCTTCCTCCTCGTTGCATCTACAAATCTAAACTTCTTTTTTAAGTTCTTTTAGTTTTTGTTTTATATTGCATTAATTAAAAAGCCATAGTTTTTGGTTTTTGTGAGTAGTTTCAATTAGTATCTAAAGTGAAACAGATTAATAATAAGTTTCAGGTGTGGTATTGTTTCTGGAATTGCACATAAGTGATTCAACTTTTTAAAAAAACTTTTGTTATTTAATCTCAAAGAAGAATAAGAAAGAAGTTATAATAATATTTTATTATCAACATAGTGAGAATAGATTTAAAAAGAATCTTCTAACCTAGAGTTTTGAGATGATAGCATTTTAAACAAAAGAAAATGCCAGGTGAATCGTCTTCGTTCTCAAATGAACAGTCATTAGGAGATATAGTCGTTGGTTATCTATGCTTGTTTATTTCAGTAATACTCTTTGGATCAAATTATATAGTAACAAAAAAATATCCAGTTGGAGATGGATTTTATTTTACTTTTATGATGGGTTTAGGTGTAATGGTTGTAGGAGTATTTGTAATGTTAATACGTGGTGCATTCCATCAAGGTCCTATATTTTTAGAACCATTTTCTATGATTGGAGGATTACTCTGGGCAACAGGGAATTTAACTTCAGTTCCAATTATTCAGTGTATTGGACTTTCTCTTGGTCCATGTATTTGGGGAATATTTAATATGATCACTGGATGGATAACAGGTACTTTTGGGCTGTTTGGTTTAAATGCGGATAAAGACGACATTAATATTTTTTGGTTAAATTGTTTTGGTACATTTCTTACAGGATGTTCTGTTCCGTGTTATGCAATGATTAAAATCAAAAGTAAAAAAGAAATTCAAGAAGAAAAAATTAAAGTCAAATATAAAAAAATTGAAGAAAGTCCACTTGTTCAAACAAATGATGAACTTGTTGATGAACTTAATCACCACTCAAAAGACAGAGATGACGATGAAACACCAATATCTAAGATGATCGAACATCTTCCAAAATGGAATAAAATGATTCTTGGAATTGTATTAGCCATTATTGCTGGAATAATGTATGGATCAAATTTTGATGCTCCAAACTATTTAAGAAACAACAACTTAGCATCTCCTGATGGTATAGATTATGTTTTTCCTCAATACATTGGAGTATTTTTGGGATCTGCTACATATTTTATGACGTACGCTATTATATTTAGAAACCAACCATTTATCTATAACCAAACTGCTATCCCTGGTCTTATCGCTGGTGCAATGTGGGGAATTGCTCAAGCCTTATTGTTTATTGCTAATACAAGTTTACCTTATGTTGTTGTTTATCCAATAGTCACTGCAGGACCAGGACTAATAAGTGCACTTTGGGGAATTCTTGTTTTTGGAGAGATCAGAGGAATAAAAAATTTCATATTCTTTGGCTGTGGTACTTTGGTATTGTTTTTCGGACTCGTTTGTATTATTTGTTCGAGATAATTGAAGGATTTTTA
>NW_008579075.1:0-8572 GCF_000257125.1 Entamoeba nuttalli P19 | reverse complement strand
TCATGTTTAATTTGTACATTCTTATTTACAATATAATTTGTTATTATATATTTATTTCTTGTTATTTTTATCTTTACAAATATTAAATCATTTCATTTATTATTTGATGTAATTACTAATTTGTTAATTCATATAAATATTTTAATTTCTTCGTTTATATTCATTTCTTTTTATATTATTCTTCTTCATTTTTTTTATTTGTAAATTCTTGATTATTTCATTTTCAATTTATTAATTGTTTATTCACTTGATTCATTTTCATTTATTAATATATTTCTTTATATCTATTCTTTAATTATTTTATTAATGAAGATGTGTTATTCTTATTTTGTATAATTTAATATATTTCAATCCATTCATTTTTATTATTTCTTTTTACAACATAATTTATACAAATCTCTTCATTTTCAGCTTTTATTCATTTTCATCATTTCTCCTATTTCTTTATCTTCAACTATATTCCATTATTATTCTTATTATTTTTATTCATTATTCATTATTATCTTATTATTTCATCATTGTGACATTCTATATTTGATTTTCTTCTTCTCATTACACATCTTTATTTTATTTTCATTATTTTGCTTTCTTCACTTTCTTTTTATTATTTCTTTCAATTTATTATTATCTCTTTATCATTCATATGATATACCATTACTCCTTTTAATTTATAGAATGTATTTGAACATTAATTCATTGTTATATTTCTTATTATTTCTCTCATCTTTTTCGTAATTCTTGCATTCCCTCTTTTAATATTCTCTATATTTTCTTTTATTATTTCTTTAATTTCTAATTTTTATTTTGATGTTTATTATATTTATTCATATCAATAATAATTCTTCTTCGTTTCTTCCGATTTTTATGCATTGCTTCTTCTTTCTTCATTATTTCTTTTGTATTTCTTTCACGATTTCTTCTACCTCTCTTTCAATTCTTTTTCGTGTTTTATCTGGTTTTCTTCTATCTCTTCTTCATATCTTTCGGTTACCTTTTTCTTCTTCTCCTTTATTTTATTGCTTTTGTATTGTTCTTTCCATATTTCTTTTTGTCCTTTATTTTTCCATGAGTATTTCTTCTTTCTTACATACTTTCTCTTTCATTATTCTTTCAATTTTTCATTTTTCTTTATCCATTCTTTAACGGTGTTTTTGTTTATTATTTTTGTCTTTCATTGTCTTTTCATGTAATATCTTTTATCCTTATATCTTTTTCATTTGTGCTGATTGTTTTCATAATATTATTAATTAAACATTCTATATACATTATAGTATTTGTGATTATATTAACTACTTTTATTTTTATTATAACTGTGGTTAAATGAGAAATGATTATCATGTTTATAAATATGATAAAATGTTAATAAAGTGACTATGACTGTTATTTGTTTGGTAATGATTATGAAGATATTCATGATAATGTCTTCTAAATCTATTTGTTGGTGTAAATTATTTTGTTGATTTTCATTGACATTGTGATATAAAAATAAATTTAAAATAAATGAAAATTAGATAATTAAGTGTTAATAAAATTGTTTTTTATTCATTAATTAAGTGATATTAATCACATTGTACATTATTAAAACGAGTAATTTCTTTGTTTTACTTATTGTTTATATTTTCTTCTTGTTTTGTGAATAAATCATTTTATTTTATTTGTTTTATTGTCTTTTCTTTCGATTTATTTCTTCTTTTTATCTTCTTATTTGATTTTTACTTCAATTTTAATGAATATCATTTCTTTATTTCCTATTTTATGAATGAACATATCATTATTATTATATTACTATTTCTAATTTCATTTATTATTAACATCATTTATATCATTTTCTTATGTTATTATTCTTTCATAATATCTTATTTCATTCTTTGTATTATTAATTAATATATTCCCTATTCAAATACATCATCATAATCAAATATTAATTGATAGTTCATTATTTGATTTTGTATTAGGGTTTGCGTGGTGTCTCAAATATGCCATCTTCAAATCTCCGATTTGAAATAAACAAATAAATAAGAAATAAAAATGTCTTAAGAATTAATAATGAACAAATTAAAGAATTTCTGGATAATAGATATTTTCATCTTCTTTTGAAATAGATAAAGGTGTAGCTATTTGTTCATCTTCAAAAGGACTATTAGGGTTTAAGTCATGAGTAACGTCGTAGTCATTAGTTTTTAATTTTGATTGATAAGGTAATGTTCCAGAATAATAACAAAAACAATTTGTTGCTAAGAGAAGAGCAATAACAAATATAAAAGCAAAAAATAAGAAAGCAAAATTATATGCAGTAGTTGTAGGAACTAAATAGTTTTAAATAATGAACTGATCATTTAGAGTTAAACATATATTAGAACAAACAACTATAATAACAATAATCTGTACATTCAAATGAGCCACATGTATTATTTTTTGCTAATTCCTTTGCACATGTTTGAAAAGAATCGCACCAACATTCTTTTCCTGAAATATATTTACAACAAAAAGCTAAATAACAAGTTAATATATGAACAATAGTTCTTAACAAAAAAAGTTACTTAAAAACATATAAAACAAACTATTTGCATAACAAGAATAAACAAATACTAGAAAGATAATATTATTTATTTTAAAAAACATTTGTAATTTTTTTAAGTTCCAATTTATTTTTAATAAAAATATAATAAAATAAAACTATAAAACTAATATTATTCATATTAAAGAAAACTAGTCTTTATGAAGAGTTTTTTTATTTTCTTTATCTTAATACTTGAGATATTACCAAAAGTTAATGGTGTAGAGCTAGAAGTGTATGATATATTAAACAAAGAATTTAACAATGCATTTGAAGGGTTTCATGATTTATTGGAACAAGCAATTGGATATCAGTTTATTCCTATTAACTTAGGATTTCATAAATTAACAACTAAGTTTGAATTTAAAAACGTTATACCTACAAATACTAAAGACAGAATTAAATATTATATGAATCTACTTAATTTTTTCCCACCTTCAATGCCTTTATTTCATTTAGATATTACTTCTAGTGACATTACTTATTATGGTTTGCTTAACCAAAGACTAAACTTTAAATCAAAATTCAATATAATACTTCAGAATGCATTATTATTATATCAGGGTGTTATTATGGATTTAAAACCTGCTTCTATAGTTTGTCTTATTGCATATGTATTAAATTACAAAGACATAATATTAAGACTAATTTAGGTAAATGCTGGTAAATTATTATATCAACTAGGTGTTGATAGAACATTTCTTTTTCACATATTATATAATTTAGCTCAAAAATTAAAGGATGGAAATTTATATGCTCTTTGTGGAGGAATAGTAGAGTATGATGGAATAAGTAATGACTTACGTGAAAAATTGTCAGATGCAAAAGATAATGATGAGTTTGCATATAAATTATATAGTCTAGCTGCTTCTTATGATAGTAATGATGGATTAATAATGAAGTTAACAATGGATATAAAAAATGGTAAACTTCATAATGTTTCTAAACTTCAACGTATGAGCGAGTTTAGTCAACTTGCTAGCTATCAACTAATCCAATTAGAAAGAGATAATTATGTTACAATACAAAATAATAAAATACAAATAAATAATATATGGATAGAAACACTTTCTACTTTTGTTCATTTCATGAAAAGAAATAACCATTTAATACTTTCAAGTATAGAAGAGTCATTTCAAGAAAGTTTTATACCATTTTTTTTATTAGGAGAATTAGCAAATGATATATCTGACACTAACCCAGAAGGTTCATGTATTCTATGGAAATATTTATCAGATGTTGGGTATGACTATGCTACTATGAGTCTTATCAGTATTTTATCAGAATCTTCTTTAGCAAAAGAATATCATTCTGCTGACTTATCTTTATTTGTTAGAGATCTTATTACTAAAGTTCAATCATCACCTAAGGCTAAAAACTTATCTAAAGATTTTGAAGGATGGTTATATAAACAATTATCTAAAATAAGTTTTAGTTTAAATAAGATAGATGAAGGAAAAGCGTATTTGATTAAAGCGTCAGCAAACCATGAAGTTAATTCACTAATTTATCTTATACTAATGTACCAATATGGTGTATATTTTGACAAAGACGAAGTACGTGTAGTTGAATTATTAGAAAGTATTAAGCCTGAAAAAAATTTACAAATGATACTCAAAACAAATAACATCTTCTTTTATGAAGATAAGTATGGAATGACATATTCATTACTTTGGATTAACTACTTAGTAGACCAATTCTTTTTCAGAGTGTTGGATAGAATTTATTTAATTATTGGAATTATAATATTTGCGTTAATTTTAAAATATTTCATTAAAAGAATATCAACTAATTAAATTTAATTTCTTTCATAGTATTATCCTTTTTTTGTTTGTTTGTTTTATTTTGTCTTGAAAATATGTTATTTAATTAAAATTACTTATCTGCTTGTTTCATTCCTAATTTTTTTCTATATATAAATGAAGTTTATATTATTTTAACTTTTTTATTTTTATAAAAAGAAAATGATAGATAATATAATTAAATATTTGATTTGTTGTTTCATTTTATGTTGTCTCAATTCTTTATAACGGTATTATTAAAGTTATTTGTTTAATGATTAATATATATTGTATCCAGTTAAAATAACAAAGTCTAGTCACTGAAAAAAGATGAGAATGACACTAAGAAATAGTAAAGTCATTACTATGGGTTAAACTTGTATTTAAAATATCAAATAAATTATATTGCAAAATAATTATTAACAAATGAGAATATTCTATATTTTTTCATTTTCTTGAGACATTACTTCTTTGTTTTTTATGTATTTTCAAAAATGCCATATAATATTTACTTAAAATTTTCATCTTCTTAACAAATAAATTTTTATATTTAATCATCATAATCCATTTCTATTCACATAACTAAAATATTACTGTTAAGAATGGTACAGTTATTGTTTTTTTTCATTATTTGTTTCTAATATTTCGTATTCGGTCTTTTTATCATTATCATTTCTTCTTAACTTCATTTATTTCTTCTTATCATTTGATTTATTATTTTTATAACATTTTTAATATTATCAACGTCTTGAATTTATTTTTTTAATTATTTTTTATATTTCTATTCTTTAGTAATTGTTTATTAATGTTGTTACTTATTCATATTTCTTATATTTTTATTTAATATGAAGTTTCATATTATATTGTTCATCTATTTCTAACACATTTACATCTATTTATGTTTTTAATTTTCTCTTCTATTTCTTTCTTATCCATTCTTCTTACATGTTATATATTTATGATATATTTCATTATTTTGCATTTATTTCATTGTTTTATATTATATTTTCTGTTGATTATTTTATTATTTATTTCAATATATTATTTTGTTTTGTTTTTATAATGTTTGTTCTTAATAATAGTTTCTATTTTTCTATTTATTTATTTTTGTAATTTTGACAAGAAAAATATATAAATGATTGTTCTTCTATATTCCATTCTTTTCACTCTGAATTTTTATGTTCTTATTTTTTGACTATTATTTCTAATATTCTCTTTATACTTTCGTACTTCTTTGTGTTATTTGTTATACTGTATTTCTTCTTGTCATTCTTCGTTTTCATATCATTTTTATCTCTATTTAATTATATTATATTCTTATTATGATATTTTTCATACTCTACTGTTTTATTAAATTACTTCATTAAGTAATTTCATTTTAATAAAAATTAACATAATTTAATCCACTATAATTACCTATTATTTGTATCACATTTCCTGCTTCAATTCTATAATATTTTCTTTTAGAATTAACCAGTTTCACTTTGTTTTTCACAATATATGAAGAATGTAATATAAACGATTAACTTCATTTCAATTCATAAAACATTATTTAATAATAATTTGTAATGATTTATTAATTACAGTACATAACTATTAATTGTTGCTTATCATTATATGAAATATATTATATGTCATTATATTAATAAATTATAAAATAGTAATGAAAAACAAACAAATAGAAGTTAAATTAAATAAGAATATAAATTGTGTTCCTTTATTATTTCATTTTCTTTTTTTTTCTTTGGGTTTATATTTGTCAACATGACATATCCTTAGTATTATTTTACTCTCAATAAACATTGATTTATTTATAAAATTATTAAAATAACTCAATCAAAAATAATATAACTTATATAATATGAACCATTTGTTATGATGAACATTTATTAAAATATTAATTTCATATTTTACGAAATGATAATGGAATATCATTTTCTTTCTTATCACAAAACATATAAAAACAATTCAAATCAAATTGATATAAGGTTTGTTAGTATTATATTTCAATATCATATCATATTTTTGTATATATTTTATATTTTTACATTTAGTTAATTTTCATTCTCTTTGAAATATGTTGAATGTTCTACTTTATAAATTATTATTTATTCAATTCTTCTTCTACACTCAAAAAATTCATCTTCATTAAATATGAAATGGTTTAATATTATAATAATCTTCTTAAATAATAAATTGAATAAAATGGATAAAACTGAAAATATTCATATTCCAATGAAACATTTGTAATAATAAATTATAAACTAATAATATGATCAAAATACTTTGATATTACCATTATTCCACTATGTTATAATTTCAATATTTTATTGTTTATTATTGTATTTCCATTCTTTGATTTCATTTTGAAATTAAAAAAGATTATAACATTATCATTCAATTTATTATTTTCTTATTTTAATGCAAAATCATATATTTTAATTCGTTATCATGAGAGATTATATTCAACAAAAATGGTAATAAATAATATTAATGAATAAAAGAGATAAAAAATTAAAAGAACTAATTGAGTGTAATTAAAATTTGAATAAAAACACCAACACGAGAATAAAGGAAATAAAAAATAAATAATGAACAAGAAAAAGAAAGAATAATAACGTAAGAAATGAATAAAATCAGATAACGAAACAAACAAAAGAATGGATATAATAACGATATTTTAAAATGAAATAAATAACAAATTTAAATGTTATAAATAAACAAATACAAGAAAATCAACGACTAAATGAACAAACGAAGATTACATAACACAACATGAAAAATATATAACAAATACAATATTATATAACTAATACAATAAATACAACATATATTATTATTCAGAATCAAGAGAAAAAGAGAAAAAATAATCAACATAAATATGATAATAAAGAAATAAAACCATGAACAGGAAATAACACAAAGAAATAAAAACCAATGAATAGAAAACCACAACATTTCATAACAAGAAAAGAATGATTAAATACAACTTCTTATAAGAATGAATTAATAACCAATACATTAACAATAGAATAGACAATAATAAAATGAAGATGATAAACAAAAGAAACCAAAATTAAATTGACTATGTAAATAAATCATAAATAATATAACACTATTTAAATAAATCGAGTAAATAAAAGACAATGAGACTTAATAAATGAAAATTGATGCATTTAAAATTGATATATTTGTGATAAGACATATTGTTTTATTCATAAATTATCAATAAATTTAAAAAATAATAAAAGATAATAAATATAATTAACATAAATAAGGAAAAATGAAAGATAAAAGCATTAACAATATAGTTGTTATAGTTTTGATTTTGTAAAGTTATAACCTAACACATCAATACAACGCTCTCATAAAATAGAGAGTAATGAAAACCATAATAATTATTCTCATACTATTAGATATCAAAAACATGAAAACTTAAACACACAAGTAAATATCATTAAATAAGTGTTTTCATAAAAGTAAATAGTTAATAGTTTTAAAAAAATATTTGTTTACTTCAAAAATAATGAAAAATAATGAACTTAATGTGATTTTAATAAACCATTCCACTAATAACTCTTAAACATGAATTTATTGAACTTTTCTTCTTACAAAAAGATATTATTTTTCAATTTCACTCTATTCTTTTATTTTAAACAATCAAAAATTCATTTTATTCATAACTTGAAAATTGTTTCAATGATTAATAATATCTCTTTTATTCTTCTTAACTCATGATTATTGAACATGACTATTTCCATAATCCAGAATTTAACTAATAGCAATGGTTCAATTATTATTTTATTCTAATATAACACAAATAAATATTGAATTTGATATAATACAACAAAAGTTTGTGAAATGCTCATCACAATCTATTTTAAAAAAACAAATAATCAAAAATAACAAATAATTCATTATATACAACAACACAAAAATATAATAAAATCAATTTGAATACAATTAAATAGACAAATACATAACAGACTGTGTTAATGAAATTATATACTTAAATTGATTCATTGATTCAATGAAGAAGAATTGTACAATTTTATTTTTATTTTAATATTCTAAATGAAATGAAATTCAACAGGAAATAAAAAACCTCTCCAATTAAAAAATAATAAAAGTTGGTTGAAGCATTAAAATAAGAAATAAAGTGAAGACTTGTATTAGATAAATAACATGAAAATGATATTAAAACTTATTTTTGTTTTAATATATATCAAAATTT
>NW_008579074.1:0-229 GCF_000257125.1 Entamoeba nuttalli P19 | reverse complement strand
TAGAAAAACTGATCGTTTTGAAATAAAAAATGATGAAATAGGATCAATCAAAAAGTTTAATGATATTGAAGGAAGTACAAATGATAGAGATATGTATTTTTCATTTTCACCAAATTTTCAATCTAATTCCTTTAAAGTGTTAATAGTTGAAACTAAACGTCCAAAAATAATAATATGGATTTATCATGAACATGGAACTGATGGTCTTTTTGTTGGTATTGGTTGTTTT
>NW_008579073.1:0-358 GCF_000257125.1 Entamoeba nuttalli P19 | reverse complement strand
TATTAATGAATTTATCATTCCATCATCAATTAATAAAATAGAAAATGGATGTTTTAGAGAATGTACATCATTAACATCAATTAATATTCCAACAAATGTTAGTGAAATAGGAGATGATTGTTTTGATAGATGTTATTCATTAAAATCAATTAATATACCAACAAGTATTAGTAAAATAGGAGATTATTGTTTTGAAGAATGTTCATCATTAAGAACAATTGATATACCAACAAGTATTAGTAAAATAGGAGATGGATGTTTTGGAGGATGTTCATCATTAGAATCAATTAATACTCCAACAAGTATTATTGAAATAGGAAATGGATGCTTTAGTTGGTGTTCATCATTAACATCAATT
>NW_008579072.1:0-380 GCF_000257125.1 Entamoeba nuttalli P19 | reverse complement strand
ATTTGATTGTTTCTGGATAAATAATTACTCCTTCAATTGTCTTTTCACTAATAATATTTGAAATCCGTGGATATCTTCTGTATAATATATCTCTTAATCAAATACCTTGATTTATATCATGTCCTAATTTCCCTTGCAATACCTCTGATTCTTTTTGTTGAATCATCATCTTATCATGTGTATCATTTGCTAATCATAAGAATAATTTGCCATGAATAGTAAATATACCATTTTTTTCAATAGTTTCAATTCTTTCCATTACTTCCCAATTACCAGGACCAAGAAGATTATTGAGAATTAAAGTACCAACAAGAGTAGGTAACCACATCATTTTATTTCCTCTACGATTACCTTTTAGAAAGATGTTACTATCTATGTTA
>NW_008579071.1:0-328 GCF_000257125.1 Entamoeba nuttalli P19 | reverse complement strand
TCTTCACTTTTTCTTTCTTTTGATTTAGATGAGAAGTTTCTGATTTTTTGTAGTGAGCTTTCTAATGAACTTTCATCTTTCAAAATATCATCCCACTCATCTTCTTCATCTTCTTTCTTTTCAATGTCAGAGATTTCATTCTGATTTTCATTTATATCATTTTGTATAGTCTTTGTTTGTTGTAAAACATTTGTGTTGATAATAGAAGAACTTGGAGTTTCTTCTTCTAAACTTTCGTTTTCATTTTTAAGTTTGTGAATAGTTACTAGAGGCTTTTCTTTTTCTTCAATAAGATCATTGTTAATGTCTGTTTCAAGAATGTCGTGTG
>NW_008579070.1:0-520 GCF_000257125.1 Entamoeba nuttalli P19 | reverse complement strand
ATAACATTAAAAATGAATAATAAAATAATTTAATTTGTAAAGTAATGAAGAATAAACTATTGTATTGATTGAATCAATACAATAAAAAAACATAAATAAATGAAATATTCATATAAACGAATTAAAATGATTCATTATTATTTATTTGTTATTTGTATTATTCATTTGAATAAATAAAAATGATAGAATAATATTCTAAGAAATGTAGATTATAAAATCTACAAATAATAGAAAGAATAATATAATAACAAGAATACAACTGAAATATAGAAATACAAATAATAATTCATTTCTTATTAAATAAATACACGGCATTTTCAAATATGATAATTCAAAATGATAAAATAATATCAATAAATAACATTAAATGAAAATATTCACTATAAATTGAATTTCATAAATAAATAAAATAGATTCAATTCAAGTAAATAATAAATACAACAAATACAACAAATAAAATGAATATAAATAAAATAAAAATAATGATAAATGGGCACGAAAATTAGCAAAGAAAAATGCA
>NW_008579069.1:0-204 GCF_000257125.1 Entamoeba nuttalli P19 | reverse complement strand
ATACTGATTCTATCACAACCAAACATACTCCGTAGAGGTGCTTGAAGAAGACTCATTTGGACTAGTCTCTCATGAGCCATGAAGAATAGAAGCTAATTCTATTAATACTTAATTAATTGCTTATTTGTTTTTTTGTATTTATTATTATTTACATTAATGTTTGTCATTTTTATAATGCTTTCTATTTGTTCATTTCTTAATTTC
>NW_008579068.1:3581-13188 GCF_000257125.1 Entamoeba nuttalli P19 | reverse complement strand
GAAATCCTAAAGAAAATTAATAGACTAGAATATCTGGTCAATGAAATTGTACAGAATCAAGTACAACATGAAATTAAATGATATAATGAAGAAGGAATAAAAGTTAAAGCACTAGAAAGAATTAAAAACATTTTCTTTTTCCATAAAAAAGCAAAGAAGTACAATAAAATATTTTTGTTATTAAAAACCTAAAAAAACTAAAAAACAATAAATTATTGAAGAAGATGAGTGTTACCATGCCACCTGAACATATCAGGAAAATTGTAAAAGAGCATGGGGATATGTCAAGTAGAAAATTTAGTAAAGATAAAAGAGTATATTTGGGAGCACTTAAATTTTTACCTCATGCCGTGTATAAATTATTAGAAAATATACCAATGCCATGGGAAGAAATTAAAATGGTTGATGTTATGTATCATATCACTGGAGCAATTACCTTTGTAACTGAAATACCTAAAGTTATCGAACCAATTTATTTTGCACAATGGGGAACTATGTGGATTGCTATGAGAAATGAAAAGGCAAATCGAAAGAATTTTAGAAGAATGATATTACCATCATTTGATGATGAAGAGCCACCATTGGACTATGGAGATAACATTCTTGATGTAGACCCAATACCAAGTATTCGACTAGAATTAGATGGAATAGAAGATAAATCAGTTATGGAATGGTTTTATGATTCAAAACCATTAGTTCATAGCCATAATGTAAATGGGACAAGTTATAAACGTTGGAAATTAAATATTGAACAATTAAGTACATTACACAGATTGTCAGAACGATTACTTGGTGATATTACAGATATGAATTATTATTATTTATTTAACAAAGAATCTTTTTTTAATGCAAAGGCATTAAATTGTACATTAATTGGAGGACCAAAATTTGAACCATTATTTAGAGATACTAATGATGATGAAGACTGGAGTGAATTTGATGATATTAATAAACTTATTATCAGAAGAATTATTCGTACTGAATATAAAGTGGCTTATCCTAATTTATATGCTAATCGTCCAAGAGAAGTTCATATTATTCCTTATCATTATCCAATGCAAATGATTGTTAAACCAGATGACCCAACATTACCCTCTTATTATTTTGATTCATTACTCAATCCAATCGAATGGAAAAATGATTGTTATGAAACTCAAGAAATGGAAGATGATGAAGATGATAATGATGAAGCAATTGAGTTTTATGATGATATTGTTGCATTTGGTAATACAATTGAACTTGATAACGAAAAAATAAAAGATGGTCTAAATTTAATTAATGCACAATATCCATTTAATAATAAATATGGAGTAACTAGAAGAGCACAAGATGTTCCATTGATTAAAGGATGGTATTTAGAACATATTCAAAAGAATTATCCTGTTAAAGTAAGAGTAAGTTATCAAAAATTATTAAAATGTTATGTTATTAATGAATTACAAAAGAAACCACCAAAATCTCTCTGTAAAAGAAATTTCTTTGCGGCATTAGATGAGACACATTTCTTTTATCATACGAAATTAGATTGGGTTGAGGCAGGATTACAAGTAATTAGACAAGGATATAATATTCTTAATCTTCTTATTCATAGAAAGAATGTAGATTTTCTTCACTTAGATTATAATTTTAATATTAAACCCGTAAGAACATTAACAACAAAAGAAAGAAAAAAATCACGATTCGGTAATTCATTTCATTTAATAAGAGAAATATTAAAAATGACTAAAATTGTTGTTGATGCACACTGTCAATACAGACTTGGAAGAGTTGATTCATATACTCTTGCTGATGGAATTCAATATATATTTAGTCATATTGGAACACTTACAGGAATGTATCGTTATAAATATAAAGTTATTCAACAAATAAGAATGTGTAAAGATTTAAAACATATTATTTATTATCGGTTTAATACAAATTCTATTGAAAAAGGACCTGGAATAGGATTTTGGGCACCAATGTGGAGAGTATGGATCTTTTTATTAAGAGGGTTAATTCCAATTTTAGAACGATGGCTAGGAAATCTTCTTGCTCGACACTTTGAAGGTAGAAAAGCTAAAGCAATAGCTAAAACTATTACTAAACAAAGGGTTGAAAGTGGGTTTGATATTGAATTAAGAGCTGCTGTATTACATGAAATTAACGAAATTATGCCTGAAGGAATTAAAAGTAATAAAGCTAAAACAATTATGCAACATCTTAGTGAAGCATGGAGATGTTGGAAAGCAAATATTCCATGGAAAGTTCCTGGATTACCAGAACCAATTGAAGCTATGATTCTACGATATGTAAAAAAGAAAGCCGATTGGTGGACAGATGTTGCACATTATACTAGAGAAAGGACTAAAAGAGGATGTACTGCAGATAAGACAGTTAGTAAAAAAAATCTTGGAAGACTAACAAGGTTATGGTTAAAAGGAGAACAAGAAAGGCAATTTAACTATTTAAAAGATGGGCCTTATTTAACAAGTGAAGAAGGAGTAGCTATATTAACAACTACAGTTCAATGGCTTGAAAATCAACAATTTCAACCAATTCCATTTCCACCAAGTAATTATAAATATGATACTAAATTACTTGTTTTAGCATTAGAAAATTTAAAAGAATCATTTAGTACTAAAACAAGAATTAATCAAAGTCAAAGAGAAGAATTAGGATTAATTGAACAAGCATTTGATAATCCACATGAATTTTTACTTAGAATTAAAAGACAATTATTAACTCAAAGAACATTTAAAGAAGTTAAAATTGAATTTGTTGATATGTACACTCATTTAATTCCAAATTATGATTTTGACCCAATGGAAAAAATTGCAGATGCATATCTTGATCAATATTTATGGTATGAAGGAGATAAAAGACATTTATTCCCTAATTGGATTAAACCATCAGATACTGAACCAGCACCATTATTAGTATATAAGTTTTGTAATGGAATGAATAATTTAACGAATATATGGAATGTTGAAAATGGAGAATGTAATGTTATTGTGGAATCAAACTATGATAAAATGTTTAAGAAAGTTGATTTAACATTATTAAATAGATTATTACGATTAATTATGGATCCTTTATTAGCAGATTATATTACTGCAAAAAATAATATAACTTTAGCTTACAAAGATATGATGCATGTAAATTCTTATGGGTTAATAGAAGGATTAGCATTTAGTAGTTTTGTTATTCAATATTATGGATTAATCTTAGATATTTTATTACTTGGACCAAGAAGAGCATTCGAAATTGCAGGTACTGCAAATCAGCCAAATGATTATTTAACATTTAAAACAAAAGAAATTGAAGAACATCATCCAATTAGAATGTACACAAGATATATTGATAAATTTTATATGGTATTAAGATTTACTGAAGAAGAAAGTAAAGAATTAATAGAAAAATTATTAATAGAACATCCAGACCCAAATAATGAAAATTCAATAAATTATAATAATAAAAAGTGTTGGCCAAAAGATTGTAGAATGAGATTAATGAGACATGATGTAAATTTAGGACGTGCTGTGTTTTGGGAGTTAAAAAATAGATTACCACGTTCATTAACTACTCTTAATTGGGAAGATTCATGTGTTACAGTTTATTCAAAAGATAATCCAAATGTTTTATTTACTATGTGTGGATTTGAGATTCGTATTCTTCCAAAATGTAGAAGTCAAGAAGAAGAGTTTAGCATTAAAGAAGATGCATGGGCACTTACGAATAATGAAACAATGGAAAAAACAGCAAATGCATATTTAAAAGTAAGTAAAGAAGAAATTATGAAATTTGATAATAGAATTAGACAAATTTTAATGTCGTCAAGTGCTACTACATTTACAAGAGTAGTAAATAAATGGAATACTGCTTTAATTGGATTAATGATGTATTTTAGAGAAGCTACTATTCATACACAAGAATTACTTGATGTTTTAGTTAAATGTGAAAATAAAATACAAACAAGAATTAAAATAGGATTAAATTCAAAAATGCCAAATAGATTTCCACCAGTTGTATTTTATACTCCAAAAGAACTTGGTGGACTTGGAATGCTTTCTATGGGACATGTTTTAATTCCACAATCAGACTTTAAATGGAGTAGACAAACTGATGTTGGTATTCAAGCATTTAGAGCTGGAATGAGTCATGATGAAGACCAATTAATTCCTAATTTATTTAGATATATTCTTCCATGGGAAACAGAATTTAAAGATTCACAAAGAGTATGGATGGAATATGCACAAAAAAGAAAAGAAGCTATTGAAGAAAATAGAAGACTAACACTAGAAGATTTAGAGGATTCTTGGGATAAAGGAATTCCCAGAATTAATACATTGTTTCAACAAGACAAACATACGTTAGCATATGATAAAGGATGGCGTATTAGAACAGAGTTTAAACGATACCAAATTCAAAAATTAAATCCATTTTGGTGGACACATCAAAGACATGATGGAAAATTATGGAATCTTAATAATTATAGAAGTGATATGATTCAGGCTTTAGGAGGAGTAGAAGGAATTTTAGAACACACACTATTTAGAGCTACATTCTTTCCTACATGGGAAGGATTATTTTGGGAGAAATCAAGTGGGTTTGAAGAATCAATGAAATATAAAAAATTAACTAATGCACAAAGAAGTGGATTAAATCAAATTCCAAATAGAAGATTTACTTTATGGTGGTCACCAACAATAAATAGAGGAAGTGTATATGTTGGATTTGAAACGCAATTAGATTTAACAGGAATATTTATGCAAGGAAAAATCCCAACATTAAAAATTAGTTTAATTCAAATATTTAGAGCACATTTATGGCAAAAAATACATGAAAGTATTGTTATGGATTTATGTCAAGTATTTGACCAAGAAAGTAATGAATTAGATGTTGATAGAGTTCAAAAAGAAACAATTCATCCAAGAAAATCATATAAAATGAATTCTTCATGTGCAGATATTACATTATTTGGAATGAATGAATGGGAAACTGGAAAACCTTCAATGTTAACTGATAATAAAAATATCTTAAATGGAATTCATACAAATAAATATTGGATTGATGTACAATTACGTTGGGGTGATTTTGATCAACATAACATTGAAAGTTATGCAAGACAAAAATATGAAAGTTATATAAATGATAATAACTGTTTATATCCTTCTCAAACTGGTGTTATTATTGCTTTTGATTTAGCTTATAATACATATTCTGCATATGGAAATTGGATTCCTGGAATGAAAGATTTATTACAAAAAGCATTAGCTAAAATACTTAAATGTAATATTGCATTATTTGTATTAAGAGAACGTATTAGAAAGGCACTTCAATTATATTCTAGTGAACCAACTAATCCATCATTATCTATAACAAATTATGGTGAATTATTTACAAATCAAATTATTTGGTTTGTTGATCATAGTAATATCTATCGAGTTACAACTCATAAAACATTTGAAGGAAATCACATTACTAAACCATTAAATGGATGTATCTTTATATTTAATCCAAGAACTGGAGGTGTTCATTTAAAAATTATTCATTCATCAGAATGGGAAGGACAAAAACGTATTGGTCAATTAAAACATTGGAAATCTGCAGAGGAGGTTGTTAAATTAGTACGAGCATTACCAATTGAAGAACAACCTAAACAAATTATTGTATCATTAAGAGGAATGTTAGACCCATTAGAAACTCATATGATTGATTTTCCAAATATTTTATTAAAAGGAAGTGAAATAGCATTACCATTTGGTGAAATTATGCAAATGGAAAAAGTTAAAGATGCTGTTAACAAAGCTACTGAATCAATGTTATTAATGTTTAATATGTATGACGATTGGTTAGAAACTGTTAGTTCATATACTGCATTTCATAGAGCTGTATTATTATTAAGAGGACTTGGAATAAATCCTGTTAAAGCTAAAAAAATTCTTCTTCCAAATCCAACTATTTCAATTAAACCACAACACCAATGGCCAACATATAGTGATGATGAATGGAAAGAAATTGAAATTAAAATAAAAGATTTAATTATTGGAGAATATGCCAAAAAGAATAATATCAGTGCAAGTAGTTTAACTCAAAATGAAGTTAGAGATATTATTCTTGGAATGCATATTCAAGCACCTTCTGCTGAACGACAACAAGTTTTAGAAATTGAAGGAGAAAAGAATATTCAACAAGGAATTACTGTAACAACAAAAACACAAAATAAATTACAAGAAACTATGACTGTAACAACAAGTACACCTTATGAACAAAAAGTATTTGCTGCAACTCAAAATTGGAGACAAAGAGCTATTGAAGCAAGTAAATTACTTGACAAAATGAATAATTTATTTATTGAAAATGAAGGAGAAGGAAATCCTATTGTTATTCCTAAAAATATTATTAAAGGAATTATTCAAATTGCAGACACCAAAATTGAAATTGGTGGAATTTTATTTGGTCAAGAAAGTACAAAAAATAAAGGAATTATGGAAGTTCAATGTTGTGTTTTAGTTCCTCAATATGCCACAAATAAATATATTGTATTTGCTCAACATTCTCCACAACATGAGGAACTTCATAATATGAAAGCAATTGGATGGATTCATACTTGTTCTGGTGAACCTAAGTTAACAGTATATGATGCTGTAATGAATTCATTAATACAAGAACATTATAATATTGATGGACAATGTATTTGTATTGGTATTGGAGAAGGAGCAATTGGAATTGAAGGATATTCATTTAATGAAATTGGAAGAGAGTTTGGTAAACAAAATAGTGATAGTCTAATTACATTACAAAATAATTGTACTGAAGAATTAGGAGTAAAACAACCACTTATTGTTTCAGAAAAAATTAATGGATTCTTTTTAATTCCAGAAAAAGGAAGTTGGAATTATTCATTATCTACTTCTAAATTTACTGTTAATATTGAATATACTCTTAAAGCTGGTATTCCATTAGAATTTTATAATGAAGCTCATAGAATTACACATTTCCTTGGTTGGGTACAAAGTGATGAAGAAAACAATGATGTTGATATGACTGAATATTCATTATTTTAAATTTCTTAATTGATTTTATTTGTTAAAAGAAAATTAATCATTTATATTTTAATTAATTCAAAAATAATTCAAATTATTTAAAGTAATAATGAGTCTAATACTTGTTGTTTTGTTCCTTCTTCAACTGTTTTATATAAGTCTGTTGATAAATATCGTTCACCACAATCTGGTAAGATTATAACGATTGTTTTTCCTTCATTTTCTGCTTTTCCTGCTTCTTTTAATCCTGCTAAAATTGCTGCACCACTTGACATTCCACACATAATTCCATCATATTTGACTACTGCTCTTGCCATTTTCCATGCATCTTGTGTTTTAATTGGTGTTATTTCATCAACAACTTCTTTCTTATAAATATCTGTAACAAATCCTGCTCCAATTCCTTGAATTCCATGTGGTCCTTTAGGTTTTCCTGATAAAACTGCTGATTCTTCTGGTTCTACAGCAACAACCTTAACTCCTTTTTTCTTCTTCTTCAAATTCTCACCAACTCCTATAACAGTTCCTGCAGTACCAACAGCAGAAACAATAATATCAACTTCTCCATTTGTATCTTCCCAAATTTCATTTGCTGTATAAACATGAGCTGCAGTATTATCAGGATTACCAAATTGATTAGCTGGAAAATATTTATTTGGGTGTTGTTTGATAAGTTCTTCATATTTTGCAATAGCTCCTGGCATTCCTTTTGTTCCATCTGAAAGAACTAAATTAGCTCCAAATGCTTTCATAATCATTTGTCTTTCAACTGACATTGTTGATGGCATGACAATATTCACTGGATATCCAAAAACAGCGCCAGCTTGACATAGTCCAATTCCTGTATTTCCAGAAGTAGCTTCAATAATTTCCATTCCTGGTTTTAATCTTCCATCTTTAATGGCTTGATAAATAATATTAAATCCAACACGATCTTTAACTGATGACATTGGATTAAAACATTCTAACTTAACAAGAACTTTTGTATTTTTATTAATAGAAGGGTGATCTGTTACTCCATGTAATTCAACTAAAGGAGTACCTCCAATGGTTTCAAGGATATTGTGATAAATTCTCTTTCTTGGTGCGTTGATAGTAATATTTTGCATTATTATTTACAAACAAATAGTTTGTGATCAACTTTAAAAACACAGATTATTTCTAAGTGACGTTGACAAAACGTTTTGATGATTTGTATTTTTCTTTTTTCGGTTGACAAGTCAATTCAATAAGAATATAATTTTAAATAAATTAATATTAATAATGACTTATTTTAGAGTGTGGAGTTATTATTTCTCAGTTATTCTTGGTGTTTTTGAATCGAATTTCTTTTGAAGTTTTCATCTTACAGTTATTGAAGAAATACTTTTTGTTCTATCAAATTTTTGAGTCTTAAGATTTTATGTTCTGACGACTCTGGAAATTTTTTGTAAATTCTTTTATAAATTTACCAACTCAACTATCACATTCAACCCTAACTATCCTCAAGAAGTTTGAAGTAAATATCTTTGTTTTATTTTTCTTAAAAGTGAAAGTATTGGTGTTAAATAACCTTTAAAATGATATGTCAGTGCTTATAAAATTAAAGAATTATTCATTCCAAAGGTAGTTTAAAAACTACAATAGAATAAGGAAAAGAAGGTTCTTTAATTAATTTATTTTTATGCCTTTTATAGACGGTTCTATTTAATAACTTAATTTAAATCTAATAATTCTTTAAAAAATGTATAACCGTAGCTTGGAAGTGTATTATATTCAATCTTAACAATAATTTAGTTATTATAAACGAAATAAATTGTAGTTTTCTTCTTTTTATTGTTATAATTTTATATTATTTTTATTTTATTCTTATAGTGATTCTTCATTTATAAAACTACAAAGAAATGAATATAAAGAGTTTATTAATTTCTCATTCTTCTTCTTTTTCTCTATTTATATTTGTTTACAATTCATTATAAATTAATTATTAGTCAATTAAAATTTCATTTAAATTATGTCAAATTCATTAAGGTGAATATTATTTATTAAGAAATTTAACATAATGTTAAATTATGAAATGCCTATACAAAATAGTAATATAAAAGATCAAACAATATATATTAACAATTTGGTGTTATGAGTATTGAGGATTCTTTATGTTTCTTCAATATGTTCTATTGTTATAATAAAGTTCATTTCTAACATGCTCGCATTAGATTATTCTTATTCGATTTTATTGCTGGAACTGAAAATATAAAACGTTAAATCTTTCATATTTTTAATGATTATTATTTGTCAGGTGTTATTGAGAAAAAATTTATTTGTAATTTTATTTTCTTGTTAAATCTTTGTATTTATTTATTTATTTTGTATATATAATTTAATTCTAGATTATTATCTTGATGTACTGCAACATCTATATTATATCATTTCTTTTCTTTCATATTTTGATAATATATATCTGGTATTCTATCATTGAATGAATGGTCAATTAACCAATAAATCTTTATTGTAAGTTATGATCTTTTATCATTATTAATACATTTATGATGATTATTACAATCAAATGAATCGAATTCATTAAAATGGGTAATTAATAAATT
>NW_008579068.1:0-3488 GCF_000257125.1 Entamoeba nuttalli P19 | reverse complement strand
TTACAAACATAATCATGTTTTGATATTTGGATCTTTGTTTGTTATTATGATAATAGTTTTTATTGATAATATTGTTTATTTCTATTGAAATTATCGTTGAAGTATTTATGATGGTGTTTATGATTGAATTGATGAGTGAAATGATTCATATCATTAGTTATGTAATTGTTATTGTGATAGTTATTATTATAATTGTTGTCCAATGACTGATGTATCTCATTCTGTGCAGATAAGATACATTTTCATTCACCCTTTTATCATTTTTATTCATTGACTCTTATGAATTTCTTCTTTTATTATTGTTTTTCTTATATATCGTTGTAGTATTTCTTGTAATGCATCTTTTTTCAAGAAATGAATATAAATAAATGAAATAAACATAAATAATGAATATAAAGAACATGATGATAATAAAAATATATATAATCATATTCAAGTGTTATCATAAAAACAAAAGAAAAGTATAATTGCTATTCATGGGATATAAAATATCAGAAAATATAATTAATAAGTATTAACTAATTACAACTAAAAATAATATAAATATTTATGAATGAGAATATCTGACAATAATACTAATAATGAAAAAGAAGTAATTAGAAATGAAAATAAAAGAAAATAGAATGAATAAAACATCAATCAAATAGATAGATATACAAATAATGTCATAAATAAGATAAATTAATTGAACTATCACATTTTCAATTCAATAATTAAATAAAATAGAATAATAAATAGAAAATACTTATTTGAAAAATGAAATTACAAAGAAATATCAAATTTATAATGATTATATGTAAATGATAAATAATTATGAAATAAATTAATAATAGTAAGAGACGTATATCTCAATACATTAATTAAAATATATTAAGTACTTAAAGAAGAAATGAAAATGAAATAATAAATATTATTATTGAAATAAAACAAATGAAAGGAATAATACAAAAAGAGAATAATTAAATAATAATGGCAAGAAACAATAAGTACAAACTATTCTTAAATAAAACATATTAAATATTATTTAATTCATAATCAAATAAATATGAATTGAATAATGAGTTATATAATAAACTGTATGAACAAAAAAATATCTAAATATAAAGATTAAATAAAATACTCTTTTTTATTTATTAAATACTTCATTATTTTATTTTTCGCTTTTAATTTACAATTAACTTTCATACAAATTATATTTTTTTTATTTTCAAATACCAATAAGTAGATTAAAACTTTCTTAGTATATTTTTAGTGTATATTTCATGAATAACATATTTTTAATAATAACTATGTCAACGCCAATTTCATTAATAAAATATACCGTATACTATTTCAGTAAAAATTTCAATTCAATAATTATTGATTTAGTTTCAAAGAAGGAAATATAAAATTAATTATGCTATATAAACCAATAGAATTAAAAAAAAAGAATAATAATTTGTATTTTTGAAATAAGAAAAAAAAGTTGAATTGAAAAAAAAAATGGAAAAAAAGATAAAGTAATGAATGATAATAAACAAGAAATACCACTTGATTTAGAACCAATAATTATTTCACCATCTCATTATTATTTATATGGAATTGATGGAAATGTGCAAGAAATATCTAATGAGAATAGTGTTAGAGAAATATGTTTCTATTCTTATTTTCCATGTTTTATTCAACCCATTTGTAGAATGGACAACTTCAAACGATATTTATATTTTTTTATTTCAGTAACATTTATAATAACAGCAATTGAAACAATATGGTTTTTTATTAGTGTATTGTTTGAACATGAAAAAGATTCATTTATATTAATTCCAACAACTAATTCAATTAAAATTGTTGGAGGAAAAAATTTATCATTAATTAAATGTGAGTATCAATACTTTAGATTAGTACTTCCTATTTTTTTACAAAACAACATTCTTCAATTAATTGTTACAATTATTATTCAATTAAAATTTGGAATTATTGTAGAAAGAATATTAGGAAGTTCATGGTATTTTATTATGTATATAATTTGTGGAACAATGTCATTATTTGGTAGTTATTTATTTGCTTATGAATTACCATTTATTGGTTGTTCTTCTTCTTTAATAGGAATAATAACAATTTGGATTTTACAAATGATCATTCAAAAAGAGAAATACCATCCAATTGTTTGGGTCCAACTCTTTGTCTCAGCTATTTTTAGTATATTCGTAATTATTGGCAGTTGTTTATTTACACCATTTGATAATGGAATTTCATTTATATTTTCTATTGGAACAGGAATATTATGTGGACTAACATATTTCGGTGATAATTTTAAGTCTTGCTTAACAAACTTATTCTTTAAATGGGCAAATAGACTTCTTCCTATTATATTGTACTTCTCATTACTTACACTTACAATTTTTGCTATTTGTTTTGTTTTACCAGTATCTTGTCATTCTACTAAAACAGTTTCTTAATTTATTGTTTTCATTGTCAAAATTATCTTTCCTGATAAATTCTAATCATTATTTCTTGAAAGAATCTCACAGTATTGATAATAGTTTCATTGTTAATTTTGGAACTATTGCTCTACAAAAAAAAAACAAAAAGTATTGGAGACTAATATGTCGAACTGAGAATTGATATTTTTGAGTTATGGGAGATAATAAAGAAGATGTTACTAAACTAAATGATAGAAAAGATACCCAAATGAAAGAACAACCATTAAATACAGAAGTGTCACAACCAAAATTAGACCCATTGGAAGTTAATGAGATAGAAAGAAAAGAAAAGAAAATAAATGAGATTGAATCTGATGAATATGAAAAACAGTTAAAAGAAGAAGAAGAGTTTAGAAAGAAAAGAAAATGTGACAATGTCCTAAGTGAAACAGTAAATAGTACTGAATATAATCAACCAGAATATATTGAAGTTACTGTAAGTTCTCCAGAATTAGTCGTAGACTCAACAGGAAAATATACAGTCTATACTGTGACAACAAGAGTTTGTTATTTATAAATCAGTTATTAAAGAAAAAAAAACAATATCTAAACCAATAGTCTTCTCATCAAGAATATGCACCAGGAAATTATTCAGTAAAAAGAAGGTATTCTCAATTTCAGTCATTAAGAAATCAATTAAAAACAATACAAAAACAATCACCACAAGCAAACGATTGGGGAAAAATGCCAAAATTACCAGGAGATACTTTTAAATCATATTATATACCTGGTTATAGATTTAAACCAGAATTTACTGAACAACGAGCAAAAGACTTAACAAGGTTTATTAATAATTTGCTTAAACATCCATCATATTTATTCAATGAAGTTACAATTAATTTTTTAACAAAACCTGACTTTGAAATAATAAAACCAAAAACTAAAATAGTATGGGGAAATGGTGATGAAAGTTCATCATCATCAGAATAATAATCATTAATTATACAATATTATTATAATACTTTTATTGAATTATAAAACAAAATGATTAAATAAAAAAAGAAAATAAGAAAAAGAATAAAAGGA
>NW_008579067.1:0-1929 GCF_000257125.1 Entamoeba nuttalli P19 | reverse complement strand
GTCATTTTTCTTCTATTCCTCTATCTTTTTCTATAATATGATAACAATACTTTTTGAGTTGAATTCTTATTTTGAAATTATTTTCCTATTCCTTTTCTATATTTATATTCTTCTTAATTATTATTTTTTATCAAATTAAATATTTATTATTTCTTCTCAAATTTAATGTCTTCTCATACTTTGTTATAACTTTTAATTTTTTTGTTTCTTTATTTCTCAATTAACTTCTTAATTCAAACTCTATTCTTTTATGTTAATTAATAACCCTCTTTCTTCCTCAATTTTATTTTCATTCTTGAAAATTCACTTTTCTTCTTTTTGATTTTTATTTTGTTCAATATTTTTAAACTAGTATTTTAATCATTATTATTGATTTTATATTTTGAATATATTATTGATATCATTACATATATTATCACTTCATTTTATACTCAATTTATTATTTTCAGTATATATCTCATTTATTCTTTCTCTGTTATTTATTTACTTTTCTTTATTCTATTCTTATATTATTCTTGAACATTATTCTTATTTTATTTCTTCTTACTAAAATAAATTGTTCATTATATTTGTATTTTCTATTTAATTGATTCATTTATCATCTTTTCATTTAATCATCTTTTTTAATTTTTTATCTTGATTTCTCTTCGTGCTACAATATATATTTTATATTATTTTGAATCGAAAATAAATAATATACTTATAAATTGAATTAAATTAATAGTTTTATTTTATTTCAATTAATTTTATCTGGGATTTATTTTTTATTTAAACTAATCATGTCCTTTTCAATTGATAAAATTTTATTTATTCTTAATATATTTTCAATAGACATTGGTATAATTTCTTTTTATTACTTTATCTATTTCTTTTTCTTTTTTTCATTAGTTTTCATATCAATTATCAAATTATCAATATCAGTTATGTTCTCATAACAATAATATAATACTCATTTCATTGTTGAATATTTTGTGATAATGTCATTGAAATAAAACATTGAATGATATGAAATTGATGTTTAGGATTAATCAATATTAAAACTTAATCCATATCAAAACTCTTAAATATTATTTTTTCTACAATTATATTGAAAATTAAAGTATCTGATAAACAATAATAAATTGAAACATTTTTAATAGAATAAGAGTATGATAATAAAATCAACAATGATAATATAAACTTTATTTGATAGAAGAAGGAAAGCAATGGATCAAATATTTTTGATACTATTTCAATTCAATAATACTATGAAAGTTGTTTGAATGAAACAAAAGAATAAAATATCTTATTATAAATAAACAAATGCAAACAAAGAATGTTTGTAAATGAACAAATTTAATGTTAAAATAAAGATAATAAATTTTAATTTCAATAAGAAATAAGTGATCAAATGAAGTTTTAATTAATTGATTAGATAAGAAAGAGATAAATAAATAATAATGAATAAAAATAAAATAAGAATAGTTGTATAATATTTTTGGAAATATATTTAAATTATTTAAAAGTGATTAAATAAAAACTTAAATAATTTAAAAAGAAAAAACGAATCAACTTTTCAGAAAAAATAAAAAATTACAAAGAAGTAAATTACTAATTAAATAAACAGAGGATTGTCACACCTAAATTATTTCAACCAATAAAGAAAATATAGAAAGATCAGATGAAGAGTAGATGATAAAAATGAAATAAATTAATAATTAAAAGGATAAGTAAGAAAGTAATAATAAAATGAAGTTTATATTTTAATTAGTTTAAATGAATCTATTATATTGACCATAAATGTGATTATGTTAATAAAAGGAATAATGAAAATAAGAGAAGTTAATAATGATTATACAGCGAAAATGATTTAATATAGTAAAAATAAGATGTTGATAAAGTAATATTAAATAAATGAAGAATAAAACTATTAATTTAATTCAATTTATA
>NW_008579066.1:0-555 GCF_000257125.1 Entamoeba nuttalli P19 | reverse complement strand
TTTTTTTATTCTACTTTATGTAGCAATTGAAATGTTAAAATCATCATAATATTTTAATTCATTAATTCAGTGTTATATTATCAAAAAAATGTATTTTGAGTAAAGATAATACAAGCACTCTAATTTATTGTATCCATTCGTACAAAGAATAATAATAATAATAAACTTTATTTATTTTTCTTTTACTTCTATAACACCAACTATTTAGATGATTTTGCTTGAGTCTTTGAAAGTTACAGTGTTTAGTTATTAATAATCTTCTTTTATTTATTCAAGTACATGACTAATTTTGCTCATTAACATTAATCTGATTTCCATAAAACAAAAGAATAATTACTCTTTTCTTAATGTACTTTTGACATAACTTTGACTATTATGCATTTCTTTTACTAATACTTTGTTCCATCTTTATCTAGTTATTGTCTCAGAACAATAGTTTTATGCTTAATTATTTTGATATACAAAAATCTGTCATTTCATCAACTGAAGTATTGATGAATATCATTAGTTGATGTGATATAACACTTGTCTTAAATTAACTCTTTGTTTTTTTTT
>NW_008579065.1:1298-1626 GCF_000257125.1 Entamoeba nuttalli P19 | reverse complement strand
TATTATTTCATCTTTTGTGATTTGAATTTTTCTTGTTTCTTTTATTCTTGGAGGATATGAAGAAATTAAAAAGTAAGAAGGAAAAATATAAGATAATAATCACAAAGAAATATATTGAAACAAAAATAAAAAGATAGTTGAAAGAAAAACAAATCAATTATGATTAACCTCATTTTTAGATTTTCATCATGTTGAGAAGTGAGCGAATCACTTTCTTATTCATGCTTTATTTCTATTAAAATATTGTTTTTTTCAAGCACGCTTGAATTAAATGGTTCATCATTTAAGTTACTGCCTGATTTTTGTTTTAATTTTAATGAGTAATAAG
>NW_008579065.1:817-1288 GCF_000257125.1 Entamoeba nuttalli P19 | reverse complement strand
AGGAGAGTATATCCATAACATAATGATTATAGCTCATCTCCTTTATCATCACCTTCTCTTAAAGAAACACTGTTTATAGGTAATATCCTTATATTCAAATTCACATACAACAGTAATAATAAATGCGTCTTCTTTAATAAATTATAATTCTTAATACATAATACTCACCTTAATAAATATTAATAAACAATAAATTACTGTGAAATAGATATCATCTCACCAAAGTCACGTCATAATCAGATGATACTTTGAATATTTTAAACATGGGAATATTTTATGGTTGAATGTAGTGTCTCTGACGTGCCATCTTCAAATCCATTCAAGAATAAAAAATAAACTAATGACTAATGATTTTAACTTATTGTTCATGTGAGAATTTCTTCTCATCATTCACACTCTCCAGAGTCTACTTCTACTTATTCTTCTACATCACTGTATTTTCCTGAATGTTCACCTCAATGTTTCATAATG
>NW_008579065.1:0-807 GCF_000257125.1 Entamoeba nuttalli P19 | reverse complement strand
ATGATATTACAATATCTTTTACCATTATTTTCAGTCGAATTTTAATTCATTCATTTCTCAACAATCTAACTCTTTCTTTATTTATCAATCTTCCTACTGTTATTATGAATGATATAACTATTACTCTTATTATTCTTTCTATTTTTCTGATATATTCTTGTATTTTCATATATTTATTTTATTTGTAAATGTTTTACTTATATTATTGTCTTTTACTATTGTCATATCTATGATTATTGCTTCTTTTTTATTTAAATCCCTGACACAAATAGCTTATCTTTTATCAAAGTTTTCATTCTTTCTTATTTATTATTTCTTGATTCAAACCATAAGTATTTTATCTTTCTCTATTCTTCTTTTCTTATTATTAATTTCTTTGTATTTTCTTATTCTCTTTTTTCTTTATTTCTTCTTCTTTATGTATCTCTTATTTAATTTTTAAATCTCTCCATATATATCTTCTAATTTATCATGTTTATTCGTCTGTGTTTTTTTAGTGATTATACAGTTAAGAATGACATTATTTATTGGTGGTATTTTATTACAGATATTACACATTGCATATTGTGGTTCGTTTGTCCAAATTGCTTTCTTTATTCCATTATTTCTTGCTTTTCTTTATTTGAATATATACCTTCTTTATATTATTAGTTGTTTTCCCTACTTTATTTGTTTTCTTTTTGTCTGTCATTTTATCTTCAATTCATTTAAAATTTTCACTCCTTACTTTCTTATTTCTCCACTTATTGTTATATTCTTCGTGAAACTTGTTTTTTATGAGTACGAAAATTAGCAAAGAAAAAATGC
>NW_008579064.1:0-4427 GCF_000257125.1 Entamoeba nuttalli P19 | reverse complement strand
TTAATATATATTAATATTTATTTTATTATTTTATCATTGTGAATTGTTTTGTTCTATTTTAATTTGGCTGATTAAAAATAGTTGATAAAATAATTAAAAAAAAATTTTAATTTTAATTTTATTTTTAATTCAGAGAAATTAACCAAAAAAACGTATTTTTACATTGAAAATTTTTAGTTTGTTTGTTCTAGAAAAACTTAAAGAAAACACTTAAAGGATTGATGAACGAAACACATGTCCCTGTATTAACAATTCATACCAATTTTAGAAAGAACCGACAGAGTTGTTTTTCTCCATCAAGCATAACTCAATCAATTGATTATAATACTGAAGATGTAGTTGTTAATACATTAGTTAAAGAAAGAGAAATTAGTTATACTAATATTATAATTTCTAGTGTTAAAAGTGAAATAATGATAGACACAATTAATACAATACCAATCATTGTTCATACAATTTCTTTTACTTGTAATTCAAGAATTGATACTATTCAAAAAACAGCTAATGACCTTTATGAACTTGATGCTTTTTTTAAATCAAAAAATCCAGTAAATGGATTTCCTCTTTTTCCTAAAAGAAGTATTTCTTATCCAATGAGAGATACTGCCTTATGTGAATATCTTCAAGCAATAATTAATATTTCTGGAGTATGTGATTCTGAATATTTTAAACAATGGATTTCTACTTCATTACCAAATTCAATTATTTCTATAAGAAGACCGATAATTTCAGGTGAGTTAAAAAAAGAGGGATATATCTTAAAACGTTGGGTTGCAAGATATGTTTTAGTGAAAAGAAATTATTTGATTTATTTTGTTAGTGATAAAGAATTTTCCAAATTAACATTACCTACAATCTTAGATTTAAAAGGTGCTAATGTAAAAGTTTCTGATATGAAAGAAAAAACTTTTCATATCAAATTATCTTCTGGTGCTGTTTATCATTTTAAAACTAAAACCAAAGAGTTATTAGGTGAATGGATAGTTGCTTTACAAAGTAGTACTGTCATTATTCAAAGAAGAAGAGATAGAAGACAAAGTGTTTATAGTGAAGAAACTTCTCATAAACCCGTTACACCTATAATTTCTTTACAAGAACTTCTAACAGTTCAAAGTACTAATAATGAAATTATTAATGAATGTATGAAAATTGTTCAAACACATAAAGAAGATACTTCATTAATTCATTTATGTAAAAGATTAGAGTCTATAGATTTATTAGATGCAATAGAATTGAATCAAATTATTAGTCAAATTAAAGAAATTTCATTAAATCATCCTGAAGATGTCCAGTTATTAAAACTTCTTCGTTTACTTTCTTCAAATGAAATTAAACGAATAGAAACACGTTCTAAAAGTCACTCACATCAATCTTCACGTAGTCAATCTAGAAAACAAAGTATTTCATCTCTTGATATGAGTTTAATAAATTCAAATGAATCAAGTACAACTGTAACTCCACGTTCAGGAGTTGTTTGTAGAATTTGTGAAGCTACGGTTTTAGCAGAACATCTTGCTCGACACACGTATTATTGTAAAACATTAAATGAAATTTGTATGAAAGCAACGACAGATGCTGAACGATTAAAAGGTATTGTAGAAGAAGCTAAACGTATTTCAGAATTAAAGAAAACAGATTATTTCAAAAGATTAATTGAAGTTTCTGAAGCAGCAATTAGAATTATGGGAGAGTCATTACAAAAACAATACGATAATTTAAAAGTTTATAATGAAGTTAGTGCTGATCTAGTAGGGTCATATCAACATGATGTGTGTGGATATGTTTTTGCTTTCTATGTTCAAAAATTAATACATCACAAAACTGATATTTTAGGAAAATACATAGAAAATCCAAATAATCCAAGACAACTACTTAATGTGTTAGGTGCTGGAGTTCGATTAGATGAGACATGGAATAACATTGGATTAAAAGACTTCGAGATTATTAAAAGAATTAATGGAGGAGCATACTCTAGTGTTTATCTTGTGAGAAAGAAGGTTACTAATGATATTTATGCTATGAAAATTATGAAAAAAGCTGATATGATTAGAAAAAATGTTGTAGATGGTGTTCTGGCTGAAAAAACAATTCTACAAAGAGCACAAACACCTTCTGTTGTAAAAATGTATTATGCTTTTCAAGACACGCATAATTTATTCCTTGTAATGGAGTATTGTCCAGGTGGAGATCTTAGGTGTTTATTAAGTAATGTTGGTTATTTAGATGAAACTACAGCCAAAATATATTCAGCAGAAATTGTGTTAGCACTAGAATATATTCATTCATTGGGATGTATTCATAGAGACCTTAAACCAGATAATGTTCTTATTGATAAAAATGGACATTTGTTATTAACTGACTTTGGACTATCTACTGTTGGATCCAAAATTGAACAAACAGTTGAAGATTCAAGATTAGTGTGTACACCTGACTATGTAGCTCCTGAGTCAATTGTATCATTTCAGTATTCTCGTTGTTCAGACTATTTTAGTTTAGGATCAATGATCTTTGAATTTATTTGTGGAATTCCTCCGTTCCACGAAGAAACACCGGATGCCATTTTTCAAAACATTAGAACAGGAAAATATTCGTGGCCATCTTCTATTAATCCATCAAATGAGTTAAAAAGTATTGTGTCTGGGTTACTAACAGTTGAAGTTAAAAAACGATTAGGTTATAAGTCAATCCAAGAAATCAAATCACACCCTTGGTTTGAAGGTATTAATTGGAACACTTTATTAAATGAGAGTCGTGAAGATATTTTTGTGCCTGAATTAGATAATGAAACAGATACAGGATATTTTGAAGTGGACAACCAAACGGATAATAATACACTTTCAAATGATTTTAATGAAACTAAAGGATCAAATGTATTATCAAGAATGAAAGGAGATCATTGTGAAAAATTTAATAAATTTAATGGAATATCATTCCATCATTTAGTAGAAGAAAATATGAGTATTGCTAATGAAGTTACAACAAGTGAAAATGATAGAAAAAGTAATAATAATACAGATTCAGATTCTCAAATATCTGTAGAGTCTTTTGAAGAAGAGAATAATGAAACCGATAATTCTACAGATGCAAAACAAGATGCAAAGAGTGATAATTGTTGAACACATATACATTTGTTTTTTTATCAAATTAACATACTTTTTATAATATTATTCTTATGAATATTTTTTTTGGAATAAGATGCTTTTTAAAAGAAAAAAAATATATTAAAAAGAATTGTAAATATTTCATTCCAAAGAGCTTAATAACATAATTAACAAAAAGTGAGTATGTCAAAAAAGAAAAAATTTAATATTATTTCTTATAACGTTTATGATGTCATCAATAAAAAGACACAAAAAGTGAAGAAAGTAAAAAGAAATATTAAAAAGTTAAATATTACTATAAAGGTATTGAATCACCGAAGAAATTTATCAAAATAAGTTCAAAGGTCACCTTATTAAGAATAGTTCATTTCCTTGTTTAAAAATCAAACATTCTCAGAGAGATGAAAAGCCAGATTATTTTTATTATATAAAAAGAGTATTAGAAATAAAACTTACTTCATAGTCAGAAGAATGTCTCTCAAATTACCACTTCAAATTCAGACTTGTAATGTATTTTCAAAAAACTTTGAAGAATGTCATTGTTTACTCTGTCAACGAGGATTCATCAAATTTGAGAAGAAACCAACTTGGAATACTATTCTCAAAGTAATATTTTATTCACTTAAGAAAATGTTTCCTATGAAAGAATACTTCAGCCTGACAACTGACATATATCATTTTATTACAAACCATATTAGAATTTTCGGTGAATTAAAGCATTGTTTGTTTTTTTTTGTAACTTTTTTCAAGTGTTATTTATTCACGTTCATTTTGTAGTTAAAAGAAAAAGTCAAATTTGGAAGAAAGCAATGATTGATGCTTTAAGTCATTCATCATCTTTCCAAACCGGGTTTCCAATTTATGGAGTGAATGGTTATTGGAAATTAATTGAAGAAACTGACCCTTGGGATGAAGAAGAAAAACCAAATAATGGAACGTGGAAATGGAAAATTGTTCATCAAAAAACTAAAACATATGATGTTGATGAGCCTAGAGAAGTTGACCTTAAATTTGTTACTCAAAATCCACCAAGTTATGATTGGGTTGGTTCAACTCCAAGGATGAACCATCATGAACTTCCTTATATCCCACCAAATAAATATATATCAGTACCAATCATTTCTACTATGGAAAAATTGGAATGGAAGGATGATGAAAACTTTGAATCGTTTATTAGTAATAATTCAGTTTAATATAATAAATTATCAAAAGCACTATGTACTTTACCCAACCAACTAAGTTGAACGCAATTTCAATTGATTTATTTGTGACTTATTGACATTGGTTCATTGACTTTTCTCTAGAACGAAGAGTAGAAGAAGAGAA
>NW_008579063.1:0-267 GCF_000257125.1 Entamoeba nuttalli P19 | reverse complement strand
CTCCTCAGAGTGTTGATAATTGATCATTTAGTTGTTGTAAAAATATACTCATTTTAAAGTTTATAATAAAATGGTCAAAATAAAGAGTATTTTTATAATGAAGCTTTAAACTGTTTCTAACATTCTTACAATTTCATCTATCGTTATTCTTTCTTTTGGTTCTTGTTTCCATGACTTTTCAATAATTTCTTTAATATCTTCTTCTACTTCGTGTATTATGTTTGGTCGTTTACCTGCTGTGATTGTATCTGCAATATCCCATGGATG
>NW_008579062.1:0-403 GCF_000257125.1 Entamoeba nuttalli P19 | reverse complement strand
CAACTTCGTCAAAAAATACAAAGTGGGTATGTTTCTCCTGAAAAAATTGATTGTTTACAAAAACAACTTGCTCGAGGTAAAAAAGAGGCTCAAAGATTTCATAGAGAACGAAAAGAAAAATCGTTCCAAAGAGATTATATCAATGTAAATAATAAAAAATTTAATGAACATGTTAATCAAGCTTATGATCAATATACATCTGATATTAAAGATGCATTAGAACATTAACCATATATTTTCTAGTAACTCTACTATTGTATAAATTATATTTCTACTTCTTTTAATCATCTTAATTGATGATATTATTTCATTTTATATTATGAAGAAAATAAATTAATAAGTATTTTATTTTAATAAAATTATAGTATTTTATTCTATTTTATTTAATTATAATAATATGGAA
>NW_008579061.1:0-789 GCF_000257125.1 Entamoeba nuttalli P19 | reverse complement strand
GCATTTTTCTTTGCTAATTTTCGTACCCAGTTACATATATCAAGAAATCATTTTTCATTTTTAATAATAAAAATAATATTTATAAACATTAATTTAAATCAAATATTCTCATGCCATATTTAGAAGAATAAAACTGTACTATTTTATCATTTAAAAATAAAAAACAAATTGTGAACTTCACTTTATTAAAAACTCTATTGATTAAAATCTTTGATATTATTACTCCAAGTTAAATATTTTGAGTAATGATATATTATCTATCAGTGAATATAATAATTAACAGTTCTTATTGTTATACTCTAAGTATAAAGATTATTTTAAAAATTAATTCTTTGTATTGAATTGAGAGTTTACTACTCTTTATGAATTAACAATCATACAAACCTAACAAATTATGTCAATCAAAAAGGTAAAAAATCAAGTCATACAATAATCAACTTGATAAAAAATTGAATTTATAATATTCAAAGAAGTAGCAACTTGATTATAGTTTAACAACAAAATATCACAATAAAAAGAAGAGTATTATTATGAAGTGAAACTTCTTGAATCTAATAGTTCTAAAAGATCAATTATTCTATTTTAATATTCTTCCTTAGATGAATGTAATTTTTCTTCTTTTATTACTCTAATTGTTCTTATAACACTAAATACAAAGTGCATGTAACTGAATTGATAATGGTATTTAAATCTTTTATCTATTAAAAAATATTAATAGAACAAGAGTGGTTATACTAAACATTATTTGAAATGTGATTAAAAGATAAAATGAAGTATAGAAGATAATGT
>NW_008579060.1:0-3142 GCF_000257125.1 Entamoeba nuttalli P19 | reverse complement strand
CACTGAATTAAAAATTAATGATCTTACTATTTTGAGGAACTAAGAACATACGTTTAATATCATTCAGCAAAAAATCAAATAGGACAAGAGTAATGTATAAAAGAAGAAAAATAAATTAAATGAGACGATTAATTTAATCCACTTCTAGTCAATGCATTATATTTATACTTAGTTGTTGTTTCAAAAACTGACACCGAATTCTCTTATAAAATATTGAGACACATAAAACCAAAAAAAATAAACTAACACAAAGTAGTGGTAAAGCAAAACAAAGACCTTATTATGTAAAAATTTTATTTTTTATTGTTTGGAACAATTCAATAGCATTAATACGTCATAATAAAAACAAACAATACGTAATACCAAATAATATTGAATAAGAAGTTTTAATTCATAATTATTTCACACTAATTTGTTTTTTCAAAATAATACTTAACAACACTTATAAATAAGAAAATGAAACTTATTATTTATTAAACTTACTTATTTGAACCATTAATAATATAAATCATTACAATTAACCATATAGATATTCATATTTTTAGTGTTATTAAAAAATAACTAATTTTATTTATTCATTTATTAATCCATTTTTTGTGAAATTTATAGTTTAGTAATATATTTTCAAAAACATTTTTTTATCTATTTATTCTCTTTTCATTAATTCTTTTGAAAATAATGTCTTATAAATATCACTAAGTTAATTAGTATTCTATTTTTATTAAATAATTGTCCATTCTCTTCATTACTTGTTTTTATATTCTTTATGAAATCTACATTATATTCAGACTATATACTCTTATTTTGGATTTATTCTTCTAAAGAACAAAACGGTTGTATAATTTATGCTTTCAAATAGTCTAGTTTTTATTGTTAATCAGAGTTTGTATAATATGTTTAATATACATACCAAGCTAACTAATAAGTATTAAATAATATTTTAATAGAACAATATAGAGGTTAAATAATTCTTTTCCTACAAAAGATAAATCATTAAATTAACACACATAAATAAAAGTATTAAAGAATTTGTTAGTTCTATTTTAAAATAACTACAAAGAAACAGAAAGTATATAATATAATAGCTACAACAAAAAAATAATATTTTATCATAAAATGAATTATGATAATTTAAAATTAAACAAAATATCTTCTAAAAGTATAACCACCAATTCATTCTTTGGTTTATATTTTTATACTATTAATATTTCTTCTGTTATTACTGTATCTACTTTATTATTTTTATGAATGATTTAATAATAAAACTCTTTGATACTAAAATAACATTATAATAATAAATATAATAATAATTTTTAGTTGAATTGTTGTGTTTATTATTTTTTTGGAATATATTTTTAGTTTTGATGATGTGTATTAGAACCTAAAAATAATATCAAAGTTACAATATTCAAATATTCTATCTATTGATTTTGTAAAACCCCAAAAAGCATATATTAAACTAAAAAAATATAGAGATAAATTAATCAAAGAACGCCCCATAATTTCTCAAATGCAGAACAAACTTTACCAGCAACACAAGCAGCTGATAATGGATAATTTGAAATTGATAAAGTGATATCAGTATAATCAACATTAATATGTCCATGTGCAAAAGCTCCAATAACAAAAACAGCACAATTATCATCCTTAACTGCTTCTGCAACACTTTGGTTAATATCAACTAATTTTTCTGAAGCATAAGATAATCCAAAAACTTTAGCACCTGGTGGGAAATATTGAGTAACAGGATTTTTTATAACAGAAAGTAATTTATCAGGTCCATCAGCTGCATGAATTGATAATTTATGAAGTAATTGAACCATTAATCCAGCAAATCTTTTATATGTTCTTGGAATACGAAGTTGTGGATTGACTTCAATCAGAGTGTTATTATATGTTCTAATAAATATTTGTAACATACCAGCTTTATTTAATGGACTGTCAAGTAATGTTAATAATGTCTAATAATATTAGAATTAAAATAAAAATATTATTTAATTAATAACAAACATAATGAAGAATATCAGGACGATATATTGTAGTATCTTTCCCTCTTTTTTGTAAATCTTTTAATGTATTTGGAGAATCAGTTGATGCTAATTTATAAACAGCCCCAACTTTAACAGGTTCAAGTGGAGCATTTTCTAAAACAACAATAAGCCGTTTCCATTCTAACTTGTCATTTCTTTCTTTTGGGATATTGATTCTTGTTGCCATGATTAAATAACCTTTTTCCTTTTTCTTTCTAAAAACTTTTTATTTAAAAAACCCTTTTTTAATTTTTTAATTCTTTATGGTTATATATAACACAAGAAGTTAATTATTAACAATAACATCATATGAAGAAATGTATGGTGAATTGATATAAATTTCTTTAACCAATTCAGTTTCAAAAAACTGTTTAACATGAAGACGAAGACAGTACATCCCTTTCTTTAAATTTTTGCCATCAAAACAATAAACTTTAACACCAACCATCATTCTTTTTTTCTTAATAAATAATAATTCGTTATCAATTGACCGTAGCCATAAAGAAATCCAACAATCTTCTAGTACCCTATTGGCAAAATGAATTTCTATTCTTCCTGAAATCCAATTAGCAAAAGATATTCCCCAGTATCGTTCCAAACAAACATTTTGGATTCCGACAATCAGAATATCCTTTTTTCTTAATTCAATTGTAAGAATTCCTCGCTCTTTTACTTGAACAAACCGAGAAAATTCTCCAATTCCAATAGGAATCTTTAATTTAATTATTGTTTTATTATAAAGAACTAATAACTCAGTGTCTTTACACGTACAATAGCCAAAAACTAACAATCCATTTTTCCCAGCTTGACAACACTCTAACTTATTTTTCCTTCTTTCATTCATCATAACTTTTGCTATTTTATTTTCTCTTTTTATTGTTTGAATGGAGTTTAATTCTTTTATGTCATCAACTTCTCTCATTAGATATTCAATAATATAATTTTCCATCTTATGATGATAAAGTTTAATCAATAATTATTTAAAAAATAGTTTGATTGAAATAAATAAAAATAAAAATTAAAAAACAATTATAAAAATAACAAAAAATAATTCTTCAACAACCATTTATTAATTTCAAAAATTTATCTGTTAGATTTAGCAACACGTTCCA
>NW_008579059.1:0-224 GCF_000257125.1 Entamoeba nuttalli P19 | reverse complement strand
TAATTAAAATGAAATTGGATTAAAATGAAAATATTCATATTTCATTGAAACATTTTAACTCTTATTTTTAAATCAATAAAATTATTAATATTATCAAAATGCATTGATGATATCATTGTTTCATTCATTCACTCTTTATTATTTCTTGGTGTTGTATTATCTTCAATTTTTCTTTTTAATTTGAATTTGAAGTATTTTTTAAGACTATCATTCAACTTTATTTT